>NW_019734311.1:600426-668428 GCF_002891405.2 Cryptotermes secundus
CGATTTGGCCCCAAGTGATTTCTACCTGTTCGGAAGGCTCAAATCAGACTTGCAAGGCATGTGGTTTGTGGACAATGACGCCGTCATCCAGACTGTTCGGGAGTGGATACGCCGCCAACCACAAGTCTTTTTTTTTGGGGGGGGGGCTCAGGATGCTTCCAGAAAGTTGGAAAAAATGTGTTGACTCCGGAGGGGAGTACGTTGAAGACTGTCATGTGCAAGTAAGTGTTTGGCAATTATGTTTTTTTTAATCAGTCCCGGTCATATTTGAACCACCTAGTATTATGGTAAGGTAAAACTATCCCTGCAACAGGCCGTGAAGGCCCATAGGGTTGTGAGACGTCGAGGTTCACACATTTTCTAGACAGTCGGCTCACAGATGGCGGTAAGGTTGTCAGCCTTACGCGGCGGCCGCCATTTACTTCCCAGGAAGATTCTTGGTACTTATTTCTGTTAGAGGCTGAGTAGACCCCAGGGCCACAGTGCGGCTGGAAGGATTAGGTCAACTGAAAATATCCAATGACCTAATCCAGATTAGATCTCGCGACCTTCCGGCATGTAGCACAGTGGCTCAACTAACTTCGCTGCCTCGTGACGCCTATTTCCAGCTGCTTGAAGTATTTATCATAACAGCAGAAATCTTGAATATCTTGTTTTAGGGTTCATCTATCCACCTGTCACGCACTGGGCATGGACAGATGAAGGGTGGCTCAACAAGCTGGGGTACGTAGATTTCGCGGGCAGTGGGCCGATCCATTTGCTGGGAGGTGTGTGCTCCTTCTGCGCAGCCCTGTTCCTGGGGCCCCGCCTGGGACGGTTTGGTGCAGGAAAGGAACAGATAGTGGGACATTCTGTTCCGGTATGTCACTGTGTGAATTATCATGCAATCACGTGCAAATAGAATATTTGTATCGGTTACGAACAGGGCTGCAACGATTACATAACAAAATAATAATAATAATAATAAGTAACAATATTTTTCGAACTACCCATGAAATCAGACAATAACAATTAAGCAAGGTACATAAGATGCACAGAAAAGTATGCAGTCTACACAACACTATTCTGTATTCAAAACAAAGTAGACACTATAGTATAAAAAAAATGAAAACAGAACGAAAAAAGAACAAATACTGGTATGATAGTGCCTACTTTGTTTAAAATACAGAATATTTTTGTGTAGACTGTATACTTTTGTATACATTTTATGTACCTTGTTTATAACACACAACAGTACGCATACTATTAAGAAAAATACCAATTAAATCGCTCATTATTACATTATTTTAAAATCAAACTGATGAGCTATCAAAGATAACCTACAAATTGACATTTATGTTGTGTCAATATCAGCATTCTTTCGCCCATATGTCGTCTCTAATTACATATATGCATCGGCGATCCTGTCTCTCAGAACTTAGGACGTTCACAGAAATTAATGGCACCACAGCAAACATCTTTACATTTTCCCTTGAGTTACTAGAGGTTGTGCATTTACAACTAGTTTTGGCGCTCTCGTAATGAAACTCTGCACCTAATAACTTCGTCATGTCTGCCCCTCTCTTCGTCGGCGTTTATAACTTAAACCGTTGGCGGATTTTCATTTAATCTGATACTGGGTAGCTATCCACACACTGTCGGCGCATTACCATCCTAGTTTAAAAACCGACTAAAATAACTGACACTTTACATGTTAGCCTATATGCTCTTTTGTGTGATCTGGACAGTAACTCGATAACAACTCATAGGACAAAAAAGAATTAAAAACGGTACAGAGAAGAGAACAGCGAAGACAGGGCCGGATTTAAGAGGGAGTGACCGGGGCGGCCGACACGGGACCTCTTACTTACTTACTTACTTACTTACTTAATTATGGAGCTGAGCCCTTCTTGAGAATTGGTCTTCTCTGCAGCTACTTAATAATTTCCCAGCATTTTGTGGAACCCGGACGTTCATTACAGTGTTCACGAGAGCCATCCACTGGTCTCTATCCTGAGCCAGATCACTCCAAACCATCCCATCCCATTATATCTCTCTAAGATCCATTTTAATATTGTTCACCCACCTACACCTTGGTCTTCCCAGTGATCTCTTTCCTTCTGGCGTCCCCACCAATATCCTATATGTATTTCTTTTGAGTGAAGGATATACTCGTATTTATGTCTAATATAGTCTTTCAGTAAATCTTGCTGTTTTGAACATAATTACTCGCACATAAACTGAAGTGATAGACCCAGAATCTTCGCCCTCTGCACGCATATCTGAACTTGCATATTCAAAAATCAGCAACCGTGTTCCAAACATAAGCGAAGGTTACCCAAGTATCTTGTAATGAAAACTATACTAAGCTTGAAGAAAGCAGTCTTCTGGGATTTGGCACCGTGTATATNAAGCTTCCTTCTACCTGAATTTACATGTATATACATATATACCTAATTAAATATCATTAAAGGTGCCGTTACAACGGCCACATTATTATATTTAAATTTCGTTTATTTCAAAACAATTAATCATAAAAATGAGAAAACGCGCCACGATTATTACCTTATGCCTATATTTTCCAATTCATTTTACATATTTAATGTGGCTTGTCACAGATACCGCAGCTAACTTAAATGTAACGCTACTGCAGAAGTGATGAAATTGCTGGCGAAGTCTGAAATACAATTGACTCACGACAGCCGAAGCGGTACAGAGCTACTGATCCACTCACTGGCAAGCGTTTATTAGTTAAAAACTAACGGACGTGTATGGTGTCTCGTGCAGCTAACTGGGATTGGAGGAATGCTCCTCATCGTGGGATTCCTGTCATTCAACGGCGGATCCCTCGGAACCATCACGAACCCAGGTGACGGCGCAACGGTGGCCCGGGTCATGATTAACACCCTTCTCGGTGCAAGTGGTGGCAGCATGATCATTCTGGCCTCAACAAAAACCGGGCTCTTTGGTCCATCCACGTGGAACTTCAGCCTCACGCTGAACGCTGCTATTACAGGCATGGTAATTGTGATTACAGTGCGAATTTACATCAGCTTAGAAACGTAAACATTGTCATTATCTTCTGTCGTCCAGTTTGTTTCCAAAATTAAAAAACAGACCCCGTGACATGAAGTCCGCAAGCGAACTATACCGTCCGAGCGATCGTCGCTTGTCGGCGAAGTTAGTGACAACTTTTGCGGATAGAGGGTGTCACGTGGTCAGCGTAACGGATTCCCACGGCCGTTAATCTCGGTTTTCTAGACAGAAACCCCTAATTTCCCATTCAAGTAGCTCCTCATTTATCCTCACAAGGCTGAGTGGATCCCATTCCGGACTCACTACTTCACAGAAAATCTGGTAGGGCCGGAAATCGAACAAGGAACCTCTGAATATGTAGCCAAGAATTCTGACCACCAGACCACAGATGCGGTCCTTTTCCCCAAATCAAACATAATTAAATACTTACATGCGCAACAAATTATTTCACTTTTGCTTCATATCCCCATAAGACGACGTCACGCAATGGACTGAACTTTAATGAGATACATCAACATTTGGTCTATACTAATGATGTTAATTAACTGGGTGAAGACATATATACCTCAAGGAGAAGCACAGAATTTCTATACACGGTAGTCTAGAAGTATACGAGTACACAGGCAATACTGAACATGCTGTACGGTTTATTTTGTTTGGAGATTTGTTCTCGTATATATTGGTACAAATTGTTATCTGTTCTTCTGTAAAACTTAATTTTATCTAAAAAAAAAGTATTTATATGTATGTTAAGTGTATTCTAAATTCTAGTTAAATAATATATATAATTGTATTCAGACATATTATTATTTCACTGAAAATAGTCACATATTACAATATATTTAATATTTTGCGTGACATTTGAAAGGAAATTTCGTAAACCATCCTTTTGCCTGTTTCACAGTTGTTTAAAGAACTACAGGTTTAAGGGAACACCATGCCTGTCCCCTGTACTATCTTCCGGACACTACGGATTCATGGACCTTGGTATGAACATCATGTCATTACACATCACCCTACTTTTTCACTTTTGAATTTTCTACCGCCAATAATACGAGCATGGGATTTCGGACCTATGATCAAGGAGTAAAATAAGCGCCAATCAAGTAATTGATCGTTGGAAGATACGCAACTTGTGTAGAGGTTATATTTTTACAAGATGTAAAACAGCATGTAGCACAAATGGGGAGAACAGGAATGCACATAGGATATTTGTAGGAAATCCAGAAGGAAAGAGATCACTGGGAAGACCAAGACGTAGGTGGGTGGACAATATTAAAATGGATCTTAGAGAGAGAGACAGGGTGGGATGGTAAGGATTGGATTGATCTGGCTCAAGATAGGAACCAGTTGAGGGCTCCTGTGAACACAGTAATGAACCTTCGGGTTTCATAAAGTGCTGGGGAAATTCTTGAGTAGCTGCACAATTGACAGCTTCTCAAGAAAAACTCAGCTCCATGACTGACTGAGCGAGTAAAACAGCATGACGGTGGTCATGCGAAATTTATATTTACCGACTAAGCAAGTTGGCTCAAGCGGTAACGCTCATAATTTGCATTTGAGAGGTGTTTGGTTTGAATCTCAGCCTGGCATCGACTATCCTGACAAACACCTTTCGTGGTTTTACTCTATCTTTCCAAGCAACTGCCGGAATAGTATCTTAAGTACGGACTGGCCCTCTTCCTTCCGTACATTTTTCAATTCATAATTTACTACTGTCACGTGTAGGGTGGTATGCGCGACGAAATTAACGGGTTCTAGTTCGGATGATTGGATTTATTAGCACTTCGGTTACACTCTCTCTCTTAATTACAATTATTGCAGAGCTATCGCTGTTTCTACTCTTTATAATTAACTGTTTTACACACACACGCACTAGGATTCTCAGTTTCCACTAGTCTCTCCTAGCAACGGATCTCAACACTCCAACGGATCTCCATTCCAAATTTGTACCCAATTAATCTTCACATTCACGCTCCATTCTCGCCCTTGTACTCTCAACTGCTGAATTCTCCTGGGCTCTCCACTAACTTAAGTGTAAACGGCTCGTCGTTATATAGGCGCCGCATGGACAACACAGAAAACGAGTCACGTGATGGCTAGTACTGTTGGAATGTGACGTCACTGCGCCTGCGCAAAAGTGTGTTTACCGACCCGTTGTATAGAAGCGAGTTGCATAACCTCCTTGTTCCATTGTTGCATGCGTGTATCGAGGGGTCTTTATCTAGCCGTTGCCTGGCAGTGCGTTGACATGTCACAGTATCATCTTACCATTCGGTGCTATGCAGTATGTACGATGTACATATCGATTTAGAGTTACTATTATATAGAGCAAAGCATTTAAAAGAAAGTAGACGCCATTAATTTACCTCTGAAGTTAATGTTAATAATCTGATAAATGAAAGCTTTCTTCATAGTTTTGAATGGAAAGTATGGGGTATTCGAGAAGAAATTGAATCAGGACGCGGAAATAATTCTCTGAAGACTATTCAAATCGTTCCGAAACAGTGTGCCGATTTATCACTGTCGTCTGACAGATTACTGATGGATGGATGAATGAATGAATGAATGTAATAAAACTTTGTATTCATTGCAGGTATCCGTGTGCGCAAGCGTCAACAAGATGGAGTTTTGGGCAAGTTTCCTTACGGGAGTTATCGCTGGAGTCGTGTTCATAAACATCCACTACTTCATGCTCTGGTGCAAAGGTCAGTCATTACAGCAGAAGCAAATCATACATGGGATTTGGTTTCTCTTTCTTATTTCAACTGAGATATGTATTTTGTTCAGATCTGAAGTGGGGAAAATATTCTATACGAAGAATAGATTTCAAGTTCTGAGTTCTTATATCAGATCATTCAATTTTCCACCATGCTACAGTATTTAAGAAAGAAAACGGAAATACATTCTGAAGTGATCACGTACACAATTTTGTAAGAGACCCAGAGAACTAGCATAGTTTTGTGATCGCCGTGACCAGCCTCAGGATTGCTGTGCGACTAGGTAACTCAAGTCGACCAGAAACTGGCTACTCCGATCGCGCAATTTTAGTCACGGTTTCAGTCGCCTCGGTAGGAGAGGTCTCATAAAATGTGATGGATCAGCTGCAAATCCTCGAGTTGCACGCAGCCATGTTCATGCAACCGCTTGCGACAGATGGACAGCAGCCTTACTACTATCCATAGTAATCTTCAACACAAAACCCCTTCTATACAGCTAATATATTACACACTTGTATTTCTGCAAATGATAATGGATTTATAAACGTGATTATTATGTTCAGAATATGCGTTACTAAAATTCGTAAAATATATTTATATAAAAAAAAGATAAAGCTATCTCTGTAACACGCCTTGAAGGCCCATAGGGTTGTGAGACGTCGAGGCTCCCACGTTTTTTATAGACAATCAGTTCTCAGATGGCGGTAAGATTTTCAACCTTACGCGCTGGCCGCCCTTTGCCCCCAGGAAGATTCCTGGTACTCATTTCTGTTAAAAGCTGAGTCGACCCCAGGACCGTACTTTGGCTGGAATGGTTTTGTCAACTGAAAAATCCGATAACCTCACCGAGGATCGAACCTGCGGACTTTTCGGCTTGTAGCATAGTGCCTCAACCAAGTACGCTACCGCGTATCCCTACTAAAATACGTACAAGGAATAATAGACATGAAAGCTACACGTTAGCTCCTATATCTTGACACAACTGGATCCATAAGAAGAAAGGCAAATTCACGACAGCCGAAATGCCAAAACTTACTATGGCAGTTAAAAGATATTACAGCTGCCGATAATATAATGTATAAATTAATAAGTAGTTACTATAGGATTCTGACGATGGTGTGTAACACACTGATATGTTAGGTTTTTGGACTTTATCCATCGTCCTGGTTTTTAAGATAAAAAATAAAAACACGACGTTTCGGAAACTGGATCTGTTTCCGTCCTCAGGTGAAGGAAAACCCTATTCAGTTGGGTCCGTTAGAAAGAGCTAGCCTCAATCGGTAGTCGGTAATCCTGAAGGATTCAAATAATACAACTGAAAGATTACGCCGTCCCACAAGGGTAAATTTGTCTAGTAAATGTTTAATTCCAGTAAAGGAGGAGCAACTTAAACCTGTGGTTGAGGGGTCCGTATTTGTGGGCGCCCTGACTCGATTCTCGACCCGGACGCCGGCTATCTCGGTTAGGTTTTCGCTGTCTTTCTTAATTCCTCCCCGCAAAATCTGGAATAACTGAAATATGTCGCGCTTACTTCCCTCCGCAACTGACCTAATCATTCTGTCACTGGACTTCATATAACTATTTAATTGAGAAAGCGTCGTTAAATGAACCAAGAAACAAATGATTCATCCATTTCGCAAGTCGGCTCAAGAGGTAACACTACTGACTTATGTTCAGGGAGTGACTAGTTCGTGTTTCAGTCGGGGTCCAACTATTGTGACTGACACTTTCCGAGGTGTTCCTCAGTTTCTCCAGGCGAATGCTGGAATAGTACTGCAATTAAACTACGATAGATTCCTCTCATATCCTTTCAACTTTAATCGTCACTAACGCCCCTACCAATCGAATCCATATAGTCTGCGACACCAACAGCACTGTTAAACTGTCCCAAAATAGAAACCGATTCATTTGCAGTTGATGATCCACTAGACGCTGTGGCTGTTCATTTCGGCGGCGGGTTCTGGGGCGTCATATCTGCGTCGCTGTTTTCCCATGGAGGAATTGCTTACGGTGCCAACAAACAAGCTGCCATGGTAAAACTCAGAACTTTTCAGTCTTTGTCTCCCTTTTCGTTTTCCCTTATTTTTGCCTTTTAATTAAATTGTCCATTTAGAAACTAAGATTTGTGACATGTTACAAATTGGAGTGGAGGGGAGAAAGTGAGCAGAATTACAAGCATATAAAGCATCAAATTTCCTTTCTCCATATTAAGTACCGGTTACAAATAAGTGTAGAAACTGTCTCAGACTTACTCTGCATTAAGCTGCATTTGTCTGTTACTAACAGAGCCAAAACTATCTGACCAACTTCGTTCGAACTCATTATAGCAGACCTATGCAACATGTTACCGATATATTTCGATTTTTCTTTAGTCTAATTCACCTTAAGGTTCACTTTAATTACAGGTCTTTCTTTTTATTGCTAGTGGGGTGGAACTAAGTCCCTTGTACTGCGGCCACTTCTGGCCAATTGTACCAGCCCCAGATTATAGGTGAGGGTCATTGTGGAGCAATTTGTGGAATGAAGAGTGGCAGGGGAAACCGAAGTACTCGGAGAAAACTTGCACCAGCGCCAATTTGTCCACCACAAATCCCACTTGACCAGACCCGGGATCGAACCCGGGACGCCGCGGTGGGAAGCCAGCGACTAACCGCTTGAGCTATGGCGCGGCAAATTACGAGTCTCAGTGAAGATGTATGCACTATATTCTGCGGCTCCATTAACACATCTGGATGAAAATTATTGTACACCACTTTTATTACATTGTTATTACAATTTACCCTACAAACGCTATTCATAATAATTAAGTTTAAGTAAAGACCTAACTCAATTCTACACCACCTCTCCCTGTGATTGCGTCATATTATTTTGATGAGACGTGATATAGAATACTTCATTATAAATTATTACAATTTAGTTTACAAATTTTATTTGTAGTAATTCATTTTAAGGGTCACTTTACTTACAAGCCAAAATTACTTCTATAGCATCACTTTCATGTCCCCTTTAACACAATTTTACGGAACTGGAGATGGACACTTTCCCTATATTAACATTACAATTTAGCCTATAAGTATTATTCACATTAATCCATTTTAAGGGGTACTTTATTTATGGGACCAAATGAATCTTTTGCCAAATGCTGACGAAACTACGTGTAAAACTCTTGTATCGTCCAAGAGTTACAATTTACTCTGTGGAAGGTCACGACAGGGGGAGGAGCATATCAACAGAGGGGCAGACACTCCAAGTTTCTGTCCTACCTTACAGGTGCTCGATACATCCACCCTCCGTGACGCAGCACACGCTCGAGTCTCGGCCGGCCCGTTCGTTTCGCAGCGCACAGGCAGCCACTCTGATGGAATTTCTTGTACCACTCACGAATTGCTTTGTCCGTAGGTGTTTCTGTGTGGTTCTTGGTCCGAAACCTCCGCTACACCATCACAATTGACTCAGTTTTGGCAAATTCCAAGACACAGAACGTTTCCTCAACCCCTGTCCTCGCCATGTTTCGTCACGACTGCCCCATAGCGGTGAAACCTGCAAGTATGCCATGACCCTTATTATTCAAACAAACTTGGAGAGGTTCTTCACCTACTGATATTCTCCTTTCTGCTCTGTCTGTCTTGGTTGTTGCGCTGCGAATTCGAAGCTCCAGAGGGACTTAGGAGTTACCCATTAAACCTATAATTCATTTTAATTTAATGTGTTCAAAATAAGCCACTCAAAATATAATTACTACAGGGTGCGTCAATGAATCGGGCGATTTGTCAGCTGTGTTTCTCCCTGGATTGGTTTGAGTGGGGAGGATGCCACTACTGCCACCCAGCAGCCTACTTCAAAGCGTTTTAGTCGCAATGGAGTTGTGGACTGGAGTACAGAGCGCTCTTGCTGTGACGCATTTTACAAAAACGGTGTCAGTTTCGTGATCGCTCAGCCTGAATTTCGAAGGGAGTTTGGTATCCACTGCAGTCGTGCTATTCCATCTGCCCATGCCATCAAGACCTAGGTTCAAAACTTTGAGGCTACTAGTTCTACACTAAAGAATAAAGGCGGTAGCGTGAAAACAGCACGTACACCCGAGAATGTCGCAGCAGTGAGAGAAGCCATTGAACGAAGTCCATGCCGGTCTGCGCGTCGCCATGCTACATCACTAGGGCTGTCCGAAGCCAGCCTTCGGCGGATTTTGCACAAAGATCTCCACTTCTACGCCTATAAAATTCATGACATCATGGTTGCGTTCTTGTAAACCGCGATGTTATGCGAAACGCCGTTAAGCGGATACATTTTTAGCATAAGAAACTTAAGAAATAAGTAGGTTAAGTTCCTTAGCTTTTCTTCAACCCCCATAATATGCATTACAATATAGGCAGTATGAACGCGATGGTAAATATTTGTATGTTTTTGGCTATAAATGGATACAATTAAAACTACAATAATGTTTATTTAAAGTTTAATCTGATGTCTTGTATTCACCGATGGCCAAAGGCGAAGCGAGACGGTGGCGGGCGACGGCCCCGTCTTGTCAACAATAAACACTCGTTTCAGCGATTAACCCTCCTCTTCGACCACGTTCTTACCCTCTTGGATGAACGACGACTTAATGATGAGTTACCGCAACGTTGTGTGGAGACTTGGCATGAAAGCAATATCAGCATAATAACAAGACAACGTTAAATGGGACGTTAAGGGGGGACTTACTGTATCTCTAGTTCGACGTATGACGAACAAAGGAATTCTTTGTGGCCTGCAACTGAAAGGAGAGTGGACCGTAATAACGCATGTCATGTGTTTGATGTATCAGTTTCTAGCTTACGAAATGGTCGGCGCCTGCGCCATTATCTCATGGGGATGGGCTGCGTCCTGCGTCATGTTCGGGACCCTAAAGCTACTCGGAAAACTTCGAGTCAGCGAAGAAGACGAACAGAAAGGTACTGTAATCCCAAAACCAAATCTCTCTCTCTCTCTCTGTGCTGTCATAGAAAAATTGAAACTGGTAAAGTCAGATGTTAATTTTGGAGGAACAACTGGTGAGTCCAAAAGAAGTTATTTTCTCCTTAACTTTCTTCGGATTGCCCTGGGATCGTGACAACAATGGGACTGTTGCTAGGATGAGAAGAATACCCCAATCTATCTTCTGCTGTTGCGAGGAAAATGTGAAAACCACAAGCATTGTCTGCTGTTGCTACGATACGGGAGTCAACCCAGGTGTATTCTGCCGTTATTAGGACACAAAGGAAAATCCTAAGCTTCTTCTGCCGCTACTACCGCCTCTGTGGTCTAGTGGTCAGAGTTCCTGGCTACAGATCCAGAGGTCCGGGTTCGATTCCAGGCGCTATCAGATCTTTTCTGAGAAGTAGTGGGTCTGGAACGGGATCCACTCAGCCTCATGAGGAAAACTGAGGAGCTATTTCAAGGAAATAGCGGCTTCGGTATAGAAAACCGAAATTAATGGCCGTGAGGATTCCTTGCGCTGACCACACGACACCCTCTATCCGCTAAAGCTGGCACTAACTTCGACGAGAAGCGGGGGTCGCTCGGTCGGTATAGTTCGCTTGGGGACTGAAAGCCAGGAAGTTTGTTTTTTTTTTCTTCTGCCGTTAACAGATAAGGGACAAGAATGATGATAGGACGAATGTAAAGTTGGATGGGGAAGTATTATGGGGAAAACGATAGAAGGAGATGAAAGTAAGAATTGGATGGAAGAGTGGAGACGAGAGCGCTGGGAGGAAGAGAAGGATGATAGGTTCGACAAGAGTTTTAAAAGCAATAATGGAAAGAGAACGAAATGAGATAAAAAGCCATGTAGAAAAGGAAGATATAAATTTTTATCCTCATAAAATTTAACGGGTAATTAACCGATACGAACAACAAAACGAGTTCATGAAATTTCAATGCAGATTGTTCTGTACGGGAAAGCAAAAGGTGAAGTTATCCTTGTAACGGGCCATGGAGGCCAACAGGGTTTTGAGACGTCGAAGCTCCCACATTTTCTAGACAGTCGGCTCACAGATGGTGGTGAGATTGTCAGCGTTACGCCAATTGAAAAATCCAACGACCTAATCGGAAATCGAAACCGCGACCTCCAGCTTGTAGCCCAGTGCCTCAACCAACTACGCTATTGCGTGCCTCGTACAGGAAAGCTAGTATTTATTAATTTCTACAACAACAATTTCCCACGGAAAAGCTCACTTGGGAGCACAAGATACAGATAGAGCGATAACATAGAAAGATTCGCGTAGAATTCTTGAAGCATAGATTCATATGAACTTTTCTCTACGTACACCTAAGCAAGCAAACTTACAAATTAGTAACTGCAGAACAAACTTAACTAGCAGAGTTATAGCAGAACCGAAGGTTTAACCCAGTAATACCAAAATGTGTCAATGGACACGAACTTTTGCCAGTTTCTTCCGCCTTTCATCTTTATCCTCTACTCCACTATGACACATTTTAATGTTATTTTCCCACCTCCTTCTCCGTCTTCCAAACGACCGTTTTCTAATGGTAAGGTAAGGTAAAGTTGTCGCTTAATTAATTACTACGCCATGAAGACGTAAGGGGAGTGGAGGTATAGCTCCACAATTCTTGACCTAAGCACTCTATGGATAAGAGTAGTCAGCTTCACGTCACGGCCACTTTACCGCGGGGAAACCGCCCTCGGTACCCATTGAACGGGAGGCTGGGTGGGCCCCAGAGTCGGTCTTGACGTTGTGTAGAGAAAATTCTTTTGCCCCTATGAGGAATCGAAACCCGACCGTCCAGTCCGTCGCTATACTCATTGGGATACCACGGTTCCACTTTCTAAGGCGTCCCATAAAGATTCAATATAAATCCCCTTTTCACCCATCTTGACCGCATTCCCAGCACGTCGTACCTTCCTGACAATAGCATGTGACCTGTACACACTGCGGAATTCCTCTTTATGCAATGTTCTGAATTGTCAGTTGTTTTCTTCAGTTACAATTGGTGCTCCTCACTCAAAGGCTGAGATCACGGTTCAGACCCATAAAAACAGCGGAAAAGTGTTGCTTAGTATATGAACTGCGACTGCGCTTATCATTTAAGATGGATTTCCTTTAGTGTCTATTATAACTTAAGGGAATATATAAGTCTTCAGAAAATAAGAGACACTTTCCTTTCATTGGTTTGTAATTCATGACAAATTTCGGTTGGTTGTAAATTCGTTTATTTAGACAATAACTATAAGGTTCTTATTCCTTAAATTAAAATTGTAGGGTAAAAGGTAAAGTTGTCCCTGTGCTTAACTAATTAAATACTAGGCCATTAAGGCGTATGGGGGAGTAAATGTATAGGTCCATATTTTCTTGACCTCGGCATTAGCTGGAGGTGAGTGGTGCGCTTCACGCCCCAGCCACTTTATCCCCAGGGAAAGAGCCCCCGGTACCTGTTAGGTAGGATTTGTGTGAACCCGAGAGCCGGTCTGGACGACGTGGAGAAAAGAAAATTCTTGACCCTACCCGGACTTGAACTCTGGAACTCCGACCCCTCGGTAGTCTAGCCCGTAGCTAGTCGCTATCCTGACTACGCTATCCCGGCTCCTAAAACTGAAGGGTGCTGTAAGAAATTAAATTTCCACTGCTCTTAATATCCCAATCAGATACGTATATGTAAAGAGTGTGTGCCATTTTACAGCGTGTCCGCTTTCTCAGAGTAGAAGTTACACGTGCGAACACACAAAGCCACTGGAATCATTTTCCGCGTCAATTACTTAGAACAGTGCCTCGTTTATTTGTTTCNCACGAACACACAGCCAGTCCCCACCCCCACCCCACTAACTGGAATAATTTTCCGCGTCAATTACTTAGAACAGTGCCTCGTTTATTTGTTTCAGGGCTGGATATAGCTATGCATAATGAACCAGGGTATCACCCAATGGGATGGAAGACATTTCCTCCAGTATCTGAAACATCGTCTGCGTTGGTCTCTCACAATGATGGGCATAATAAAAGTAAGTTGCGAGACATATTCTCTGTCCCTACCTTCATTCTTCACGATCATTTAAATTAGCTCTTTTAGAGTCTCCACTGAGAACATGCCTCCCACAGTTTCACATGAGGACGGAAACAGATACAGTTTTTGAAAGGCTGTGTTCTTTCGGAATACCGGAAGATGGACAAAGTCCAGCAACTCAGGAGTCCGAATTGTAATTGTAATTACTTATCGTTATCGTTCCAGTATTTAGGCTACTGCATTAATATTATCAAGCGTATAAATATTTACCTCTCCACATATCTTGGCTACTTTCGGCCATCTTCAGATCTCACAATATATACTTAAACGGTTAACAGTTTTATATACGAGAGCTTGTCATTAAGCTAGCATTTCTTTGTAAAACAATTTAAGCCTATCTGTTTCTCCTAATTGTGTTCTATTTCTTTCGCTTTTGCCTCCCTACTCTATTTACATGGGGGCTATGCTACAAGCTGGAAGGTCGCGGGTTCAAGTCCCGATGAGGTCATTGGATTTTTTCAATTGACCTAATCCTTCCGGTCGCACTATGGCCCTGGGATTCACTCAGCCTCTAACAGAAATGAGTACCAGGAATTAATTAAATAAGTTTCCTGGGGAGTGAAGCGCAGCCGGCACTTAAGGCTGACAACCTTACCGTCATCTTTGAGCCGATTGTCTAGATAATGTAGGACCCTGAACGTCTCACAACCCTATCTATGGGCCTTGACGGCCTGGTACAGGAATAGGTTTAGTTCTTTTTACTCTATTTACATATTGTCATATACTGCTGAGGTTACAATCCTTAACGACGGCTTCGCTGAAGACTACTTACATTCTTATTTATGCATCTTAATATCAACACCGTGTGGAAATACGAAAATAAAGTAAGAAATAGAATAAGAACTGACATACAATAACAGGAAAGAAATTTTCAAAAAGACGTTTCATTGCAAGAAATCATATCTAAGACTCAAATAACTTCAGCATTTGGCGTGACTCGCAACATGGCTGAAAACAGAAACATATGGGGAGGATATACGCGATAAGTGCTTGCAACTGGGGGTACTGATGTAGTAAACACTAGATTAGATCTACAATGAATATTAATATTAATTATTAATTCCAGCTTGCCGGTCACATTGGCCGCGCGGTCTAAGGCATGAAATATCTTCGCTCTCTCAGACACTAGGATCGTGGGTTCGAATCCCACTCGAGGAATGGATGTCTGCGTTTGTTCTGTGTCCGTGTTGTCCTATGTAGGTAGTGACCTTGCGACGCGCTGATCCCCGTCCAAGGAACCTTACCGACTGTCTATAGGATTAAGAAAGTGAAGTAAAACGCATTTCCCGGATGCCTTATGCTCCAGAGGGTGCAACAGACGTTAAATAATAATAGAAAATAATTCCGCCTTCATATGTATGCAGTTATTTATGTTTCTAGCAACAGTGAACACGATGACTACAGTAAACTTTCTGCATTGCCAACAGAGAACAACGCATACAGGCTTCGACAACCTGACTTCATAAACCCAGGCTTCTCAGATACAGAAAATGGTATTCATCCGTTGGAAGTTTCGGTCAGGATGTGAGCGGTGGAACGTCTGTCATACCAACTGCTCTCTGAGACCCACGGACTGCCACGGACATATTACCTGCAGTGATCGGGGACCTTCATACTCGTACATTGTCACTGTCACCCGGATACTTGGCTTCTCTTCGCACAGACACGTTCTAGGGCCGAGCGCACGAAATGGATGACCCGCGAGTAGTGTCTCTGTCTGAGTCCTGAGGTGGTGGTTGTGAAGAACAGAGAACGGCTGATAAGTAAACTGGGGGAAGGTACAGCCTGCCCTCAGTACTGGGTGAGACGACACTCTACTCCACGAAAATAACTTAGGGAGAAAATTGGTTAGCGGTGGTCGCGAAATTATAATGTAAGATACTTGTCATCTAACATCCAACAAAATTATGGAATGTTTTGATCAGTATACGGGGACACGAGATTCGAATACATTGCTACCGAGGATCTAACTTTCTTGATATGCTCCAACTTGTCAGTGGACGTACAACCACTGTCCTTTCAAACGAAACGGATAGTAAAAATGGGAATCTAAAAAACAGGGATTCAGAATCCATACGAGTGTTGTTCCTAACGATTCATTATTATAAAGCAACTTAATGGGGCGGTGTGAGGGTTAGCAAAAATAAAAAGTAAATGGTATTTCACATTAACTCCATAAGTAAGGATCCAAGCCATAAATACCATTCATTTCTACTCGTAGCATATTAATTCCACGCAAAATACATTTTTGTTTTCGGTTACCCACCACATCGAAAAATTAAAATTACGTTCTTCTCTGATGTGGCGCCGTATATTTCGGTATATAGGTACCAACGTTGCGTTGTATTCGTAACCCTATGGTAACAGAGTTGTGCCGAGGTCAAGAATACGTGGATCTATACATCCATTCCCTCATATGTCTTCATGGCGTAGAGCTTAATTAGTTAAGCACGTGGAAAATTTTAAATTTTGCAGTATCAGAGTATGTATTAAACTGTGTGTAATAAATGGAATTTCTTTATTAACACTGTCTTCAATACTCCCTTGGATTTCAGCGGGCCGTTTCCAGTTATACTACGATTTGAAGTAAGTTTAATGAGAACAAAGACTTAAACAGAGACTAAACTGGACTGTAGTCTACCTTTAGTTACGTTTTTATTAACTTATATCACACGTCAATTCATTATGGAAGTTCCTTTATCATTAATTTGTGAACATCATGTCACGTTATAATTTAGCGTCCTGTTGCACTGACTCATGTCCGTGATTTATGCTAACCGTCTTACAGTGCACACACTGTAAGACGGTTAGCATAAATCACGGACATCATGTCACGTTATAATTTAGCGTCCTGTTGCACTGACTCATGTCCGTGATTTATGCTAACCGTCTTACAGTGTGTGGACTGTAAGACGGTTAGCATAAATCATGGACATCATGTCACGTTTTAAGAATACCCATTTTAAAATATGTAGTTAATAATAAAAGCAAAAGTAAAAGTAAAGTAAAGGTATCCTTGTAACAGGCCGTGGAGGCCCATAGGGTTGTGAGATGTTGAGGTTCCCACATTATCTAGACAATCGGCTCATAGATGACGGTAAGGTTTAAAGTTGTCGGGACTTGAACCCGCGATCTTCCAGCTTGTAGCATAGGTCTTCAACCAACTACGCTACCGCGTGTCCCTTATTAATAATAAAGTATTTGAAAAATTTACATTTTTCCTTGTCAAATATCAACAAGATAATGGCTATAGAGCCAACTTTTGCTCTTGACCCGAAAAGAATGAAGACATATTCATATACCGTCAAGACGCACCTCAACGTGTAACCAGTGAAGGTTTCTGCAGGTCTGAAGAATGTTTTCTAAAAGGAAGTATTATGACCATGGAACGTGAAACATTATGTTATATTTTTGCAAATTTATATTAAAATTCATCCGCAACCTATTAAGTCTTTATGTATACCTAAGATTGTAAGGAAATTGCATAGAACTGAGCTTTGTTCCTAAGCGATGACTACTACAACTGACACAAGTGTAACAGATATTTCCGATTTTAAACATATTAAGAACTCAAAGTTAAAATATTCGTAATAGCAGTTCCTCATACCAGACGCAGAGCCAGGAAGTGGTCGTCACAACTTCCTCTGTGGAAAAGAAGATGGAAGTTACCAAAGGCAACACCGTGCTCTGTTTATTTAAGGACGCTGATCACTCAGACTCTGAAGCGTCGGATGATAATGAATAATGAATCGGAAAGTACGTGGAAGGTAGCGGTAGTTGGGTAGTATAACATACCATCTCACCATTTGCCACGAGAGACTGAGTAAAACAGCGAAAAAGTCAGGATTAGTGTGCCGGTTAAGATACTAAGCGGACATCTGCCCAGCATAAATCAATTATTACCACTTTAACCAGGTTGCTTAGTAACATTTTCTTTGTAACTATCTCAAAGAATGTGAGTCATTCACACATATATATTAGAGGCAGATTTCTTAGAACGGGACAACGAGATTTGTGTTATATCCCATAAACCCACGAGTCAGATCGCGTTCCGTTACCAACAACTTAGTTATTAGTCATGTTTCCTTCCCATTAAATAGAATTCTGCATATATTGTTATATGGGCTGCATCTTGTCCACTTTTTCATCTAATATATGGACTGAACCCAGCCTCACATGCCCACTGAAAGGACAACATTTCTTCTTTGCACAATTCCGCGTGAATGCGCCACTTAAAATCGTGGAAGTGGAAGATGCTGGCTCCAGTTGCAGATGCAATCAGCTGCAGCCACACGCGAATATCTTGCCGAGTTAGTACTGAGTTGGGAACAGCAGAGTCCTGAATGCTTTTCTGTGACACTGTAACAAATAGGGCGGATTTTGGTTGCGCATGTGTGTGATTTACAGGTAGGTGCAGACAGGGACTGTCTCACAAAGTCCTACCTAAATACAAAGCACATGTGAGGTCTGCGAGATATCCAGACAGTGACTACGAAACGTCTTCTCTGATGTCACATCCCAGCACTCCTGTAGAAGTTAACTGAAGTTTCACACAAACGTACTGCCACCCTCCTCAGGGTCGAAGAAGAAACGGAAGATGCAAACCAACAACAAGCATTGTGCTTGCTGCTTGTTTACGCGGTTTACTCTTCGAACATGAAGATGGAGGCAGTATGATCTTAAGAAATTTCGGTTAACTTCTATCGGAGTATACGGAGTTACATCACATACGGTTGTGTGCTTCACATATCATGTAAACTGAGTGAGGTGGAAGGAGAGTGAACTTTTGACAAGATCCCAAGGATAAACCAGTTGAATCTCTTGTCACAATGGCGTGACGCATTTTCAGGTTGCGGATGGAAGAGCTGGACTATAGAAATGGAAAGCAGACGCGAATATATTGAATAAACATCGCGATCAGTCGAGAAGAGATGGTCCTCCAGTTTGGGGCTGGCAGATACCTAACAACCATTCGTCGTAAAAAGATAGCAACGCCACGAAATTAGTTTCAGTTAGATTAGTTTAGTTCAGATTAGTTATTTGGAACGGCTTTGGCAATTGTAAGCTCAGGAAGGGTGCAAGTGGTAGACTCCTGTGAACGTGTGGACACGATAATGGTCTCTCGGGTTACGCACGAAGCGGGAAACCTGTTGACCAAGCGGCTATTACCTTCTCAAGAACGATTAAACTCCATGGATACATGCAAATAAAGATGAAATATCTTGTGAATATGTCTGATAACAGATTTTCCATTTTTAATTAAATCATTCATTAATGGATCTGAAACCTTCTTGAGAGGCCGCCAATTGTGTAGCTACCCAGGAATTTCCCAGCATTTTATGGTACCCGAAGGTTCATTAACGTGTTCAGAAGAGCCCTCCACTGGTCCCTATCCTAAGCTAGTTCAATCCAATCCATGCCATCCCATCCTACCTCTCTGAGATCCTTTTATAATACTGTCCACCCACCTACGTCTTTGTGTGCCTAGAGGTCTCCTTCCTCCTGGCTTTCCCACAGATATACTACATGCATTCCTCCTCTTCCCATTCGTGCTTATACCTTGCCTATTTCATCCTCCTTGACTTGATCATTCTAATTATACTTGGAGAGGAGTACAAGTTACTAAGCTCCCCATTAAGCGGCCTCCGTAGTCTAGAGGTAACGTTCCCACATCATGACTCGTAGTACGCGGGTTCAAACACCCGGCGGAGGTCGTCGAATTTTTAAGGGCGGAAAAATTCAGGGAACAAGTCCTCCGGGAGGAACTTTAAGCCGTGGGTCCCGTGTCGTAGCTTTACGGCACGTAAAAGAACCTCATATCTCCAAAGGAGGTCACTGAGCCAAATTACGGACGTTTCCCGCCCAACAGCAGTCTCTAATACCTCAGATAGATGGGGGAAGCATTATAGATACCTCTCAGCTAGTAGAGCCGGTCTCGCTGGCTGGGCGGGACTGATGGTAAGCACCAGTACCGGTAGGATATAAAGACTGGTAGAAATCATAGAGGGAAGCACAATGGACCAATACAGGTCTAAGTGCATGGGGAAACCCACCCTCTCCAATAACTAACTAACTAACTAACTAAGCTCCCCATTATGCAGTTTTCTCCAACCTCCCGTAACTTCATCTCTCTTCGGTCCAAATATTCTCCTCAGCACCCTGTTCTCAAACACCCTCAGTTTATGTTCCTCCTTTAAAACTCTATAATTTGTATGTTGGACCTGTAGCACTCATCCGAATGTCTTTCTGATGTGGCACAATTATTGTGTGAGACGCGACGAGGAAGCTACGTGTACTGAAGACAGGAGTCCGGTTGGATCCCTGAGGCTTTCAGCGAAGAGTAATGCTGGAAAAGATACATCTTAATGTGAAATAGATACCCGGTCGTCCAGTCTGCAGTAATTAAATTTTCTGACTTGTAATAAAGCACCATGTACTTTACATTTCACACAATGACTGAATGACAAAATTAATTTCAGTCGAGACGAAGAGATGGCTACACCGACAATGCCAAGTGATGGTGGCGAAGAGCTTGCAGAACTGAAAAAGAATATTGACGATGTCTTCATCCTGACAAATGCAATCATTGTTTGCTGTAAGTACCGCGATATTAATATCTTCCCAAAAACATTAAAAATTTTAATAAACGTCTACAATCATTGTGACCAGGTCTACTTTCATTGATCTATTATTCTTTGTTTTGGACTAATTTTAAATTATTGGCACCTTATATTAAAATGTCAGAAAATTTCAGCCCCTGGGCACATTTCATGAAATACAACCATAGAATTAATAAAACGATAGGACCTACTTAATTTGATTCTGTTTTGGAATCCTCCATACGTGAGTTTCACGGTTCTCCAGTTTTATTCATTACAGGCTGAACTACGGGATTATTAGCCCACAATTGGAAAAGATGAACTACGAGGCTTAAGGGGCTACGATCAGCGCGGCTTCTCTAGAGACGCCTTATTTTCGCCTCTGAATGAATTATTATTATTCGAATACATAAGTTGACTTGTTCTTGCATCTCGCTTTCCTTTACTCGTGCTAACTTTGTAATTGGCATTTGGACTGTTAAGTTAGCGCGTACATAAATTAGAATTGAATTATTTAATTTACAGTAATGCAGTGTGGATTCGCGTGCCTAGAAGCAGGAGCCGTGCGTTCTAAGAACACTACAAATATAATCATGAAGAACTTCATGGATATCTGTGAGTATTAACATGGATATTTTATTATGCCCTTGGGTGTCAAATGATGACAAGAATCAGCAACGAGAGGGCCAGGCATGAACGAGGGATGTCTGTTGTTTCTCCGCTTGGTCTTCTCAGATAAAACAGTTCAAAAGGAAACAGAACAGTAAAGGTGACTGCACTTTTTAAATTTCGGAAACATTCTAAACGCCTAACCGAAATTCAATAATCTGTTCTTCAGAAGGTTCTGGCGACGGTTTACGTGTATAACATTTAGGGTAACTGGGTTCTTGAACTTGTCCATCGTCCGGTAATCTTAAGAACACAGCGTTTTGGAAAATTAGTTTATTTCCTTCCTTAGGGGAAAGGGTGGGAGGCAAGTACTCTTTGGGGTTCAGTCACTGATGTTAGCTATTTCTATTGGACCCTGGCATAGGCACTATGATACAAGCTGGAAGGTCGCAGTTTCGATTCTCGACAAGGTCATTGGAATTTTCAATTGACATAATCCTTCTAGCCGCACTATGGCCCTGGGATCAACTCCAATTTTAACATAAATGAGTACCAGGAACCTTCCTGGGGGTGAAGGGCGGCCGGGGCGTAACGCTGACAACCTCACCGCTATCTGTGAGCCGATTGTCTAGAAAATGTGAGAGGTTCGACGTCACACAACACTATGGGCCTCAACGGTCTGTTATAGGGATAGCTTTACTTTTTTCCTTTATTTGTAGCGGACCCAACAGAGGAAATGTCTCCCACTCTTTCACCTGAGGACGGAAAGAGATTCAGTTTCCGAAACGTTGTGTTCTTCAGACTACCCGCCAACGGACAAAATACAGAAAACCCAGTGACCCCGAGTCTATTTTCCTTTTGCACCGTCCGACTGTGTTTGAACGAATACAGTGTGAGAGCCATGCATGTTCGTAACTTTCAGATTAATTACAAAAGATTTTGCTTATATGCATATGTAAGAAATTCCTGCTGTCGACATATTGGTACCGCTGTTTGTAATTATCTGCCACCAACAGTACCAGCATGGCCGCTACGGAAACTTTCGATGTAAGCGTAAAAGCAAAGATGGGATTAGAAATTTCGAGTGGCGATAGTTCTCTAAGAAATCTTCAATGTTCCTTTAGCTCAGTATTGTGAATAGTTTACAGTAATATGGCCACAGCACGAATCATCCGTTTGCTGAGAACTGATGAACATGTAGCTAGAAGTATGGATATCTCTACTCCGAAACAACTGTTGGGAGTCTTTACACCAAAAAAAAAAAAACAGGAAGGCGTCACATTTTAAAAATAGTATTAATTTTGGCAACTATTTGGTATATTTGCTTCTCTCTTCCTTTAAAATAACCCGAGAGGAAGCAGATTTCCAGCTTGCCATCTTCTTACAGGCACCCATCTACGTTTCATGCACTATTTGGGTAAAATAAAAAACAACACGAAGAACACCAAAACGCTGAGTTAATCAACGTAATTCTTTGACCGTGAGGGCGAGGAAACACCGAGGAAACTGGCAACCGCAACGCAACCGCAATTTCCGAGAACTGTTATCAGCCTGAGTTGAACACATGTTACTGAATTGAGCAGCGCAAATTGAGAAAACTCGTTGCCGTTTCCTCAATTTGCGCTGCTCCATTCAGTAACATGTGTTCAACTTAGGCTGCTAACAGTTCTCGGAAATTGTGGTTGCCAGTTTCCTTGGTGCACCCTCGCCCTAACAACACCAAACGGAGTAAAAATCGTTACAGAAAATCTTTTAGTTCCTAATCTGTTTTCAGTTATAAGTGCTCTCTGCTACTGGCTGGCGGGCTACGCGCTGGCATATGGAGATGGGAACCCGTTCGTGGGATATACGTACTGGGCCGGTATCGGTGTGCAGGGACAGAAGATGGCACACTGGTTCTTCCAGTTCGTCTTTGCCGCTACTGCAGCTACCCTCGTATCCGGCGCAGTTGCCGAGAGATGCAACTTCGTGGCTTACATCACTTACAGCGCAGTTATATCAGGTGACATGCAACATGTTTTGTGCTCTTTACGAGAAGCGCATGGAATGTAGACATTATGGATGGGTCGCGTACTTTCCACCTCAGAAACTTGTTTCGCCTATATAAAACGCATAATTTATGGCATAAAATTTTGTATTTTTGGTGTTACGGAAGTGTGCTCAGTACGAATTCATTTATACCTCAACGAGGTGTAGGTAAATTTGTTCTTGTGATTAATGAAGAACCATGTTATGAAGACGTGAGGAGGAATGGAGGCAGACCTATGACTCCACAAATACTAAGCATTCAGCTTCACGCCCCGGCCGCTTTATCCTCCGGGAAAGAACTCTGTACCCATTGGAAAGGAGGCTGTGTAGGCCCAGGAGCAGTCTGAACACTGCTGTGGAGAGGGGAAAAATCTCTTTCAACTACCGGCATCTGAACACCAGTTTCTCTCTCGTCCAGCCCAATCTCTATTCACTATACCGACTGAGCTATCCCGGCTCCAGGTTATCAGTGTACCAGTTAAGTCGGCAACGGATATTCTTGCGCAGTATTGTGTTAAACTCCACTACACATAATTCTAGGCCCTACATAAATTTCTGCACAGATCATACATACTCGTATCTGCATAAGCAAGCTCGGTCGGGGCGTGACGCTGACCACTCACCTCCAACCAGTGCGGAGGTGAACAAAATGTGGATCTATACATCCACTTCCCATACGCCTTCATGGCATAGTACTTAATTAGTTAAGCACAGGGACAACATTATCTTACCTTTTATAAGTAAGTCTGTTAAGCAGGTTCGATCCCGGGTCTGGTCAAGTGGGATCTGTGGTGGACAAAGTGGCTCTGGGGCAGGTTTTCTCCGAGTACTTCGGTTTCCCCTGCCAATCTTCATTCCACCAGTTGCTCCACAATCACCCTCACCTATCATCTGGGGCTGGTACAATAGGCCAGAAGTGGCCGCAGTACAAGGAACTTAGTCCCACCCCACTAGCAATAAAGAAAAGTGTGTTAAGTATGTTCGTGTGTACCGTACGCTAATTAGCATTTTTTTTCTTGGCACTACAGCCCCAGTGGGCCTAGGCCTACCTCCATGAACTTCTCGGTTCACTTCGGTTTTTCTAGATCTTACACATACGGTAGGACTCCTTGGCCGGGTGGTCAGCTCGTCTCAAGGTCTCTACCTGTAGACAAACAGAGAAAAACGCACACAGACATCCATGCCCTGAGTGGGATTCGAACCCACGATCCCGGCTTCCGAGCGAGCGAAGACAGTGCATGCCTTAGACCGCTCGGCTACCGTGACCGGCCAATTAGCATATTTAGGTCTACATAATCTCAAAGGTCAGAGATACGTGAATCATCCAGTACGTGCATACATGCATAAATAATATTCACATACGATACACAAATTACACTGTTAAATATCAACGGTACAGTCATAGAGGATCGGACGAAACAAGTGAACAAAGCGGCTTAATTAAGATTAATTTCTGCTTAACTTTGTTTCATACCATATCTAGAACAATGGAGGCCTATACAAATCTTTTAAAAATTTGTCACAATGTCTGGGAACTTCCTATTATGACGTAGTTCTGAGAAAGTTGAACTGATATGAAGTCCGTTCTTGGGTTGTTACACAGTGAGGATGTGGGTGATGTCGCTGACATTTCAACGGTACATGCTCCCTCAATCTCCAAAGTCGACTCTGAAGATAGAGGTAGAACATAATTGACAACAATAATTAATCAATCACCATTAACGCCTAAAATCGTTAAAAGTTGGACTGTTTTAAATGTGGGAGCATGTGTGCTTGTGCCAGTTCTGTCTATAGCTGTAGGCGACAGATTTACATGTGATGTAATTAAGCACAAGGAAGAGCATTTCGACAAGGTGACGCGCTTTTCCAGGGTTTGTGTATCCCGTGGTAAGTCGCTGGGTGTGGGCACAAGAAGGCTGGCTCAACCAAATGGGCTACCGAGATTTCTCTGGCTGTGGTCCAGTACACCTCCTGGGAGGAACATGTTCTTTGTTTGGAGCTGCATTCCTCGGCCCTCGGCTGGGACGCTTCAGCAGCAAGATGGAGGACTCTCAGATGATGCCAGGACATTCTGTGCCGGTGAGCGTTACAACTGTATGTCTGGTCCTGATGGAACCAGGTCTTTGCGGGTCATTCGTTAAGCGGAGTTCCATGAAGCATTTGGTATATACAAAGTTAATTCTATCCACCATGACGTATTAGCTCAAGGTGGCTTTTCTAAATATGTTCGTTTATGTGGCGAGGGACTGTTCAATATTATTTCGGTCAGAAGGTATGGCCATCACATCTGACGTGAAACATGGGGCGTCGGGTCGCTTTATTCAGCACCAAACACCAACCAACATTTCTCCCTTTCAGATGAAAACGACACAGACCAAGACTCGTTGGGATAAAGCCTCAAAAAATTACTCTTAATAATGATAACCGATGAATTAATGAAGTAGTGGAGAGAATTGCACCTGTTCTCTTCCTCCAAAATGACTATATTAAGGTAATTCTAGTCTGGGTTTCTAGCGGTACCGGCAACAGAAGTAAACCATTAAGAAAAATGGGCAATACGGGACGAAAATAACCTAGCAATTCACACCCAAATTATAAGTGAGATATAACGAAAAGTTTTTATTTAACGGATATTTTGATACGCGTCTTTAACAAAGGCAGTCTAACAAACGAACCGTTGATTTGCAGGAGCACATTAGTATGACGTCATATTCACCTCAACAGTTCCCATGTTACTACACGAGACATGTCGCTGAATAGCACGGGTTCCTTTGGTCTGCATTTACTTGGAATTTGAAATCAAAGAATGGGAAAAAATTGCACATTTAAAAAATATAAACAATAATACTATGGAAATATACTGCCACGTGATGGAGCGACTATAGACAGGTTTTGGACAGATGAGTGGATTTACAGCACATTTACACAGCTCGTGACTACACTTTACACATCACTATCACACAGAGAACTAGTGTTCTCAGTCACGTTGTTTGGTGACGGCTTCAAATGCAGACGTTCATCTACCTCCAGGCACTCTTCTTTACTACTGGCACCTATCAGCTGCAGCTCCAGAACTCAACACAGCCGTCGCCTAGCAATGGTGTTTTCTCTGACTCCCCATTATTTGCTTCGGGCAAATATGCCACATCTCTCCCTCCTTAATGCTGCTCATCCCGAGTAGCCTACAGGCCTTTTCTTCTTTACTGAGGGGACGTGCCTGTAACATGTGTGTTCATCCTGGTGAATCACACTTCAGTGTCTTGCTGGTGCCGGCACTTGTTCTGGGGATGGAGTATGCCTTGGTCAAGGTTCTGAAGGGTCGGAATTTCAAGCCGTTCTGCAATATGTAACGGGCGGTTTTCACATCGATCGAAGACATGAAAGAGGTGGCATAAGGTTTTCCTGCTTAGTTACGTGAATGTGAGTACGGGGCTCTCCTTTGTGCTAATCACTTTTCGACATGGTAAACCTAACATGACATATGCATACACTACAATAAAAATAACAGAACAACAAGCAAGAAGACACAGCAACAAATAACTTTGACATCATTTATATCAGATAAAACTGTAAGTTATCATAATTTTAAAGCACTTCCTTCAAATGTATTCCTTCTGAAGATGATATATATGGGCTGAAACATGTAAAGGCAGTAAAATAAACTAACTCATACACGTTATATTGGATGGCACTCTTATGAAGATCAATAGTTCTATTTAACTATACAATGAATCAATATATCTTTATAAACATATGAACACAGTTATCCAAATGTGTCAAAATGTTACATAGAACTATCTGAAAAAGGACTCTCACAAAGTATGTCCACATAAACAAGCCCCCACAATAAATTTGACTCTATAACATACCAATCCAAATCTCTACCATTACTTATAATATAAGGCAAATTGGGGCTGCAGAAATGCATTAATATTTGAACATTTTCTCTCCCTTTAGGGTTTCGTTGTTGATTTAGGACAGTTTATTTTTATATTTTCTTTGCAGTTGACAGGTCTAGGGGGCATGATCCTCATAGCAGGGTTCCTGGCATTTAATGGTGGAACTCTGGGAACCATGACGAATCCTAGGGACAGTGAACTTATCGCCCGTGTGATAAGCAACACAGTGATGGGAGGCTCAGGAGGGAGCATTACAGTGATGCTAGTGGGCAGACTGGGGCTGGGCGGGACCCCCAGCTGGAGCTTCATGTGCACATTAAATGGCGCCTTCATCGGTATGGTAAGAAATGCCAGAATTCGATATAAGCCTGCGGTTACTGAATAATGTCATGACTTCAATGGTGTCACTTTCTTTGTACTGTAAATGGCTCCTTGACACAGGGTTTGAACAAGCCTCACTGAGATAACCGTTTCTAAGAGATTAGCAGTAAGGCTGAAATATGTTCTCCGACAAACTAATAATTAACGATAATTCTCGTATTTCATTCATCTACTCACATGTTATGGCACACCATGTACGTGATCATCGTAGCACTACACAAAATGAAAATATATGTGTCTGATTATGCTTATATCTCGAGGTCCCAGTGACGATGTACTGAACCAGGGATCCAGGTTTGCAAAGGGGTAAGTCAATGCCAGTCAGTGCTATTCATTATAAACTAATGATGTAGCACCACATTTCACATTACTGCCGTCTATGAACATGACATGCAGTCAGGGTGGTGCAGTAAGTATAGCGACTGGCTACAGGCTGGACGTCCGAGGGGTCAGGGTTTAAGTCCTGGCGGAGTCAAGAATTTCTATTCTCCACGTCATCCAAACTGGCTCTGGGGTTCACCCGACCTCCTATCCGATGGGTACCGGGGTGCATTTCCCGAGGTTAATGCGGTCAGGACTTGAAGCTGACCATTCATCTCCAGCTAGTGCCAAGGTCAAGAAAATGTGGATCTACACATCCACTCCCCCATGCACCTTCATGGCCTAGTGCTTAATTAGTTAAGCACAGGGACAACTTTAACTTTATGAACATAACATGCATTACATACAAAAACAGTGTTCTCTGTTGGGAATTATGAAACCTTGTAGTGTAAACAACAGCAGAAGTCTGTAAGAAGGTTAAATTCAAATTGGTACTACTTCCTGCCTCCTTTCAAAATCATTTCACGTATTGTGGTCTATGGGCTGGATGGCCAGGGCCATGAAATTATTCTCTAGTCCACAGAGTCCAGACAAGTTCTGGGGCCCACCCTTCCTTCCTATCTGGTTTACCAGGGGCGCCTTCTGGGGGATAAAGAGGCCAGAGCATCAAGCTCACCTCCATCTAGTTCCAAGGTCAAGAATGATGAAAATATGCCTCCACTCCCCCATGCGCCTTAATTTATTAAGCAGAGGGACAACTTTACCTTTACCTGGAATATGACACCATTTAGTCTGGTACATGAATACCAAAATCTGGTGGAACATACTGCTTTCTTCTCCAGAGTAGAAAATGGAGGTAGTATGTTCCTTGAAAACAGTACACATCTACCAAACTAATGAATGTCACAACTTAGAATACCACAATATGGATCTTTACTGCCATGAAAACCTCAAATCTTCAGCTTAAAAATATTAATAAGAACTGTGAAAATTTCAGACTGGCAAAACTGAGTTACACATAAACGTTCATTATAAATATTGTACTTTAAAGACAAAAACAACACCATCCAGTGTGACTATTTAAGCTTTATCACTTGAAAACGCACCACCCTTACATGTTTCGATCCCTAGGGATCATCCTCAGAGGGCATCAATACTTTTTCCAGAAACGACTATTACAATAGGTGTTAAATTATATACGTACACATATAATGTCTGAAATACACAATGTACACAATGTTCAACTTTTCACAGTCACAGCAGCCTTCCTGGTATCAAAATTTTTAAAGTTTTTAAAAACTTTGTTGTTTAAGATTAAAATTTATAAACCATGCAGGTTCGTGTCAGTTCTCCTATTGTCTTTCTTGGAGGTGGCTGATCTTGTGCCACCTGTCTATCTTGAGAAAGGAGATTCTTGGTATTGTCTGTGTTTGTTCATGGCTTGCTGTGTTGTTTACACTGTTCAAGCCACACAACAAGCCACGAACAAACCCGGGCAATACCAAGAATCTCATTTCTCAAGATAGACAGGCGGCACAAGATCAGCCACCTCCAAGAAAGACAATAGGAGAACTGACACGAACCTGCATGGTTTATAAATTTTAATCTTAAACAACAAAGTTTTTAAAAAACTTTAAATATTTTAATACCAGGAAGGCTGCTGTGACTGTGAAAAGTTGAACATTGTGTACATTGTGTATTTCAAACATTATATGTGTACGTATATAATTTAACACCTATTGTAATAGTCGTTTCTGGAAAAAGTATTGATGCCCTCTGAGGATGATCCATAGGGATCGAAACATGTAAGGGTGATGAGTTTTCAAGTGATAAAGCTTAAATAGTCACACTGGATGGTGTTGTTTTTGTCTTTGTAATTGTTAGTGTGACAGACCAGAATGAAACAAATCAAATTCATTGTACTTCAAGTCACAATTTTTTTTTGAAGGGGGTACTTGAGTGGTACAATATAGTGTTTTACATCTCTTGAATAACACAAGCAAGTCATAAATTCCATAAGCTATTAAATATTTTTTGCATTCATTATCATTATAATCTGTCATCATGCACTCTGAAGCAGTGGGCTGCTGGCACTTACCATCCCCCCTCCCACTCCCCCAGAAGAAAAAAGGAGCACAAAAATCCTATACGATGATTAAATGAGTAAACAATATGGTATATTACTAGATAAAGTTTCGAGTTTTCATTCTCTCCGCCTGCAAATGAGCCTTGCACAAAAAAAAAAAAACAAAACAAAAAAAAACATGAATGAATGAATGAATGAATGTATAAGGGGTGGGCCTTCTCGGCCCTTGCACCATGACCTACAGTGGTTTATTGTGCTTAAAAAAACATAATTTTTATAAATATCAAACCATACTCTACAAACACATTCAAACTCTCCAGATGTCATATTTTATATTATCATATAAAGCAGAAAAATGATTGGATGTTAGTTACCAAATATGCATAGACTTAAAGAAAAAACTTCGATTTTCTGAAAAAAAAGAAAACATGTTAATGGGCATAACATGTATGTATGCAATATTATACATAATATTTATAACAGTTACCTTTTTTCTGGTGCACTTGTAGTACACAAGACAATTTGAATGAATGCTGATATGTAATTTCTAAATAGCATGAACTTCCAACGTAATGGTACTAATACATGCATGACTATCGAAGCATACACACCAGAATCTTTGGAAACCTGACATTTTTCAACTGCTAATTTTTACTAGAAAATACTCTGGTACAGCAGACTTTCTACACATTTGGGTTTAATCTCAACAAATAACATGGTTCATTAATTGTCTGCTTCTCATTATCCACTGACAATTACTCATATTACTGAACATTATCCTTTTATGTATTTATGGTCAGATTTCCTTTCCATCCATTTTTCATTATTAAGCTACAAATATTCCTCAATATTATCTTCATATGTTTAACATAACAATCACATTTCCTTACCTTACGTCCACAAATAGATGCAAACCTTATTACACAGTAAGTACACACTCTTTCACACCAAAAAAATGCATAATTTCTCCGAAGAACGAATTATCACCGGGTACCAGCAACCAAAATTTAAATATCTCGCCAATGATTGGTTGATTAAAAATAGACCGCATTGCAGCCATCTATAGGCAAGTAATTACACCATGACATGCATCACATTCACAGAGGTCGTTGCAAGAAAGTCATGGTGTGCGTTCACGGAAAGACTGCTATACTGAAATAAAATGTTTCTAAGAATGTGCTACAGAGGGCCGGAAGAGCATTGCCTAGGCCTTTTTTTCTATTTAAAATTATTTTTCACACTAAAAAACCTTCTTAGCCTGTGTATGGTAACATGTTTCCACTAACAGCAACTCAGCTGTAACTGGATTATCCTGGGCATGTTAAATGTATATTTAGCATTTATATAAAACTTCTCAGGAGTACCATGTATAAAAGTTTAACACTCTAGCTCAATGATCCAATGATCAAGGCTTTCCCTTTTTAACAGACTAACCGGATGATGGAAATTGATCAAGTTTCCAAAAAAACTTTGTGTATTACATGTACACTCTACAATGGACAATGCCCAACACAATATTTGTGTAATCAAGACAACCACTGTCATCACTCCAGATAATCATAAAACTCCATATGAATAAATGCCAGGAAAAAACTTAACTGTTAGCATAGAAAAAGACAGTACAATAAATGTCCCTCTTGTAGCCAACACAGTGGTCTAGGACATTTAAGAGTAAATGGTTTGATGGTAACAGGATAAAGAAAATGCATGCATACATGCATGTGTGTATTGGTTCACAATGACTGTCATTGTATTCTGGTGCCCAAATGATGCTAATTCCAATCCACCACCCATTGTCCAACTTGCAGATGTCTAGTCTTCACTACTGTCTTCATTCCTTCATACCAACTTATTCTTGCTTTTCCTTATTTTCATTTTTGCCACAGGTACCCACATCATTATTGTTTTCAGCAAACTTTAATCTGTTCTTCATTGGACATGACCATATCAACATACTTGTATCTCTTCCCCGATTATATTTGGCCTAGCCATTATATTTCTCTCATTTTTATGTTCCAAACTATGTCCAACTCAGATCTACCTGCTGATATCCTCAGAAAATCGATTTCAGTAGCCAGCAGTTTATTCACCTCTTCTGTTTGTGTCTGTCACACCTCTCATCCACATGTCAAGTCCTCCACTCAAAGCTTAACATACTGTGACATATTGTGACATATTAATTTTTTTACATTTTGTTGTATGTTTATTCCAATGTATCGGATTCAGTTCGTACATGTATTCTTGGCATATCTGTATCTCCTTCCCATTTTCTAAATCAACAGGTGTTAACTCTTCACCAATACTTAGTATTTTGTTTTTTCCCACATTGATCATAAGTTCCAATTCATCATTTTCATCTTTATGTTCTGGTCATATATTCAATATTATGATCTTGAGCTATGAGTAATTGATCATATGCGACATTCAGTGAATAAATATTGCTATTCTCCATTGCTACGGCCAGAGACAGTTCAAGAGTCTGTGGGGTTGTAGACCATTGATCAGGGCAATGCAAAATGTGGTGGGGTGTATGTTAGAAGCTCTATTTATTAGAACCAATGAAGACAGGGAATGTATAACACATTATTTTAGTTGCCTTAGGGGCCCTCCACCCTCTCTCATGAGACAAGCTGCATGCCCTCCTCATGTGGGGCCCAAGGCCTACTTCATCTATGCCGTAATCTGCCCCTGGGTATACCCATTCCATGAGGCATTCTTTTCCTACATTAACACACATTTCAGATATATTTTGAATAAAGGCTGTGGTGAAGATAATTTAAATGATCAAAATAAGGCATATATTTCTTTATCTCCTGTACTAGCCAGTCCACAATTCATATCGTCCTCAAAACATAAAACTCTAAAAATATGCTCAAAAGCAGATTCAGACTTCACACAATGAGACTGTGCCTCATCCTATGGCTGAGGGAAGTGGAAATGTTTGATGATCCCTTTTCTTACACTTTCCAGGTCTCAGTGTGTGCAGGTGTCAATGAAATGAACATGTGGGAGAGTTTTGTTTCTGGAATAATTGCTGGACCAATCTACATGATAATCCATTATGCTGTTTTGTGGTGCAAAAGTAAGTTCAATAACATATTCATTACACATAATACAGAGAGTAAATGAAAGGTGCAGGCAAACTATGGGCATAAGTTCCATATACCAAAAAGAAAAAAAGTCCACAATAATGTGTTTCTTCTAAAATTTAATTTGTGTTATAGCTGAAAGAATAAGGTGTAAACATGAGCAGCAGTTCAGCATTAATGTGTGGGCTGTTGGTAATTGTTTAGTATGTCTAAATTTTGCCACATCAGCTTACAGGCAACCTTCACCAAGATTTCCAATTACATGATCTGCCAAAGCTACTGGAAAATGTATCGTTGGCGGTCAGAACATGAATGTGGTACATGCATGAAGGTGCTCCAGCATATTTTAGCCATGTTGTGCGAAATGTTCTCAATGACACTTATCCTCTGGAGTTTTACCTGTGGGAATGCCTAAAGCCCTTGTATAAGAAGCTCCTGTTGACAACAAAGGGGCACTTCACCATTGCACAGAAGGCTCTTCATTTAAGAATGTGTATACTGAAACAGGGCAATAGTAACACGAAACATCTAGCCTATACGTCATTAGTGAGACTGATACTTGAGGGACCCATATAGAGAATGGCAGGTTAGCACTTCTGTTTCTGCGCCCTCTACAAGGCATACACCAGAAGACAGACTCGGAGAGCGATAGGGGATAGCCTGCTTAAACCATGCTACCTGAGTAGGGACGATCATATTTGGAAAGTCAGAGGCAGGAAACAAAGAACATATGTTGGCAAATATTCCTTTGTAAATAGGACCATAAAGGATTGGAACAGTTTACCTGCAGGCATACTAGCGTCTTTCCCCTGTAAACTAAACACTTTTAGAAAAAGGGTTAGGAAAGCTGTCACAAGTACAGCGGCCTTAGGTGGCGTTGAATGAAACAAGTGAAGTAATGTGAAGTGTCCTTGTTCAAGTGCAGTGAAACGAACACAAGCACGTGTCCTTTTATAACTTTATATGTTTTGATTTGCACTGTGTGTACCTTGTTCACTGTATTGTATTTTGCTTTGTATTGTAGTATTTTGTTTTGTATTGTTCCCCTATGTTATAGACTTTCCTTGTCTCTATCAGTGTAAGTTCTACTGCCGCCGAGTGAACACCCAATTGCAGTAAAATAATAATAATAATAATGAACGTCGGATTGTCTGAAACTACCCCAGCATCTTTGAATGGATATGAAGGTCCATGATGAGACACATTGAGGTGTGTAGGACATTTTGAGCACTGATTATAAATGTACTTTTTCAGCTATAACTCACAAATTAAATATTTTTGGACACATGTTGATAGATTTTTTTTTTATTTTGCTATGTGAAACTTGTGCCAAAAATTTATCTGCATTTTTTAGTTACAAGCTGCATATTTAATGCCTTAATTTGTAGTATATTTGGTTACACGTGAATGCTGATGCCCGTAATCATTTGTCTCTGTGACAAATGACTTGGTAAATTTTACAGTTAAACTGAACCACACATGTAATGCAACTACTACTCTTCTGACAGCTTCTTTTAGATCGTATGTCACATCTGGGAGCTGACAGGTTCTTATTTCTGCACCAAGACCAGGTATCCTAAGATATTTCATGGATCTCTTCAGTCCCTCCAAGTGAATGACAGGATAATACCGCAAATTATGTCATAATGTTGATAGCACTGTTCCCATTCTACAAGTTCAGATGACTAATATTTGGTATTACTGAGGGCAGGGCCTCTAATTGCATCGTGTTCCAAGTGTAACGAATCGAATAACAGACAGATCAGCACAATAATGGGAGTCCTTTAGAACCCTAAAAGTGAATGACATCTCTTTTGACACAATATGCAAGCTATGTGTAACACATTAGTTATAATGGTACCATCCTATTTACAGTTGATGATCCACTGGATACAGTAGCTATTCACTTAGGAGGAGGAGTTTGGGGTCTTATCTCAGCGTCAATCTTTTCAAACAGTGGACTTGTATTTGGCATCACCAGAAAATCCCTGATGGTAAGAACAGCTTCCTGTGTTCTACATCTATAAATACACAAGGGCATTCTTGAAAAATTAAGTTATGTAGCTGTATGAAAATTTAAACAACTATGTATTTCCCATCATTCTCTCGCAGCTTCGTTATTATAATTTCTGCTGCCCAGAAGTTTGAAAATGAAAACTATAATCATACACTCTGTTAGATTCAAACTTGTTTCTCACAAATGTTATGTACAGTGAAACCTCACTAATTTGAAATTTGTGGTAATTCAGGCAACTGTTTTTTCTTTGTGCATTTGACCTTGAGGATCACATCAACAAGATTAGCCAGATATAGTAAAAGAACAGTACAAAAGAGGAACACAAACCAAAATAAGTTAATTTTTAAACACAGTCTCAATAATACTAAGTACGTAGGCTACCTGAAATGTTTTTAAGACTGATGTAAAAACACACAATTTTACATTTTATCATAAGTAAATTAATTTTATTATATGGAATCTTAGTTAAAAAATAAAGTTGTATTGCCTAAAAAGACACGTGAAATTCATTTACAACTTTCCTCAGCATATTTCACTATCACTTCTCTAATTTGAACTTTCACTGATTTGGACAAGGGTTCACTCCCAATTAGTGAGGTCTTACTGTTATGTTCTACCTTCAAAAATTTACACAAACTCCAAACACCACAAGTTTTCTACTGAATGATGTTGAATTTAAATACTAATGATGATTCAAGTCTAGGACAGAATGTAACTAAATTATTATTCTGGGCCCACTCATCTCACAAGTCAGCAAAAGCCTTACATTCTTTATATGACACTGACATTACAGAGGGTTACTCCGGGAAGTATACTGACTTCTTAAAAATTTAAACTTCACAAAATAACGATAAAAACCTGTGCTGTTTTTTCTTCTGACATGACAGGAACCTCTCAATCTGATCTTCATTTTCAAATCACTTTAATCACCATTTGTAAGACTGTAATGTTGCAGAGAATGCAGCTCCAATGGCACTGATGATTTTCAACCTTAATTGCTGTAATCATTCATTTTACTGATCACATTCTGAATGTAACTATTCCTCCAAAGCAATGAAGGTGGCATCAGCTGGACTACAAGGCTGCCACATAACTGTCTACATTTTCACAACCAGAAATTAAGAAACCTTAACTCAATGCTTCACAAATTTTTGTGCTGAAGTGTGCCTTCCCACTCAGGAAGAGTTGTTAGTCTCATGTTCAGTGTTGTTTGTGAACAGACATACAGTTGCAAAAATCTAGAAAAATGTGTCTGATGTTACTTTCTCAAGAAAAAGAAACTTCCAATCATGCAACTTAGCACTATTACACATCACATATTTACTTTGGGAGTGTCACACTGTCTTCACTAAAACATGAATAATCCCTGATTCCAAAACTATGGAAATGTTACAATTTACCTCACTATGTGTGTGAAAAGTACATATCTTCATCAAAAGAGGAAGTCTGCTTCAGGAAATTCAAACTATCAGTTTGAAGTGATGCACATTTAATTTGCTTCAACCAATCAAAAGGTTTAATTTCATGTTTAATCTAAACACCCAAAGCATGAAATTGCTATAGAAGCTAAACTTCCTGATACATCAGAACAAAAACTATAATTGTATGTACAATTTTTTTCAATGACTGTGTACCTTTACACCTGACTGATAAACCAAGTAGCAACTAGTTAATGTCTTTTGTCTTCACTTTAAGACTTTAAAATGACTGTACAGTACAACTATATATATTTACTTTTAGAATATCCAGGTGAACTTTGGTTTCTCTGCTTCACTTCCTCACTATAAACTTGTAGAAGTTAATTAAAAAATGGAACATACAAATGAAATACATAAAACTATAATACAAAACTCAAATCTTTTTCTCCAGCTATTGGCCTATCGGATGGCTGGGGCAACCATCATCTTCTCCTGGGCATCTGTTACATCTTGCATTACGTTTGGAATTCTGAAATGCACTGGGAAGCTGAGGGTCAGTGCTAAAGATGAACAACAAGGTAAGATACTGCTAATTACATGGCTTTATAAGCCGACACATTCCGTTTTATGTTCATTTCTATATAAACAGAAGCGGACACAACAAACTGATTTTACAATATCTGACAATGTACTATTGTGTCATAACTTTTTGCTGTGAAACTTGTGGGATATGAAAATTATGAATGATGCATTTTAAGGAATGGAGAAGTAGCTGTGATCTACTCTGAGGAACTACTTTTACATTTATGCTTCTATTGCATTCACTGCTTGAGCCTGGTTTTCCTTAGTTTTCCTAAACAGATGCAGGGATAGCATTTTTTGCCTTCTTAAAATTCCAGCCCACTGTACTCATTCCTATTAAGAATGGTAACACTCCTTTTAGAACACACATATAAAGTATGCTGCATGTCATTATGGCAGAACATTCCAGCACTGAGGTAAAAGGTAATGCGTTACCTTTAACAGCTTCAAAAACTGCACCATTTATGTATTCATTGATTTGCAAAGAGTGATAAACAGGATACTGTGAGTTTCTTCTTCCTTCATTATTTCATCACCAGAGAAGGAAGTATGGACACACCACACATACATCGATTCTTACAACATGTTTCAGCTCACTAAGCCATCATCATGTTTACTTCTTACACTCAACTGCATTCGCATGCTAGTATTCCTACATTTTCCAGTGTTTACATATTGGAATATGCCATTATACAAAAAGGCATGTTCACATTTAAGACTAAATAAAGAACATTTCAAAATAAAAGGACCAATTGTTAATATGTTAAGTAAAAGTAATGGTATCCCTGTAACAGGCCGTGGAGGCCCATTGGGTTGTGAGATGTTGAGGTTCCCACATTTTCTAGACAATCGGTTCATAGATGGCAGCAAGGTTGTCAGCCCTATGCACCGGCCGCCCTTTACCCCCAAGAACATTCCAAATATATTCCTGGCACTCATTTCTGTTAGGGGCTGCGTTGACCCCAGGGCCATAGTGCGGCTGGAAGGATTAAGTCAATTGAAAAAACTCCAATGACTTGAACCTGTGAACTTCCGGTTTGTAGCATAGTGACTCAACCAACTACGCTACTGCTTGCCTTATTAATATGTTAAATCATTAAAAGTAAACCTATATTAAAGTATTCTTATGTTCTGTCTGGATGTAGTAGTAGCTGCATGTAAATATGTCTCCTCTATCGATGTGTTTCTTTGAAGATCACCCTGGTCTTGTATTCATGTAGTATGTTTTGTTGGCTTGTAGGTATGGGACTCCATTTTCTCCTTGTTTGTGTTCCTTGTATTTGGAAGAAGTGTTGTTTTGTATGTGGTGGTTGTGAAACAGTGGTAAAGGAATAATAAAGAAATTTCACACAAAATATTACAGTACACTATAATATATTTCTAGGACATAGTAATAAGAGTTTTCTCACCCCCAAATTTAATGCATAACGAATTCTAGCAAATACTCTAGAAAAAACAAAGTCATCTCTGACTTCTCCATGATTTATGAACCAACAGGTATGAAAATCACATGGGACTAGATGGATCTGAGGTTCTCACAGAAGTGACCATGAAGAGTAGGGTCCTCTGAATTCTAATGACATAATTTAGAAGATGACACACATTTTGGAGTAATACAGCAAGCAGTTTGCTGCCTACATCTCGCTGGTTTCTTGCTTGGTTTACCCTTCAACCCTAGAAATACAAAAAGCTCTCATAATTCTACTCTTCCTTACACCAACAAAAGTAGATTTAGTCACTACAGGCATGAAGTGTTTATTTTATTCACCAACTTCTGAGTTTCACACATTTATCCCATGTGTTGAGTGCACAAAAGTAATATGAAACATACTAACATGTTTGATTTACCACAGGTTTGGATATCTCTCTCCACAATGAGCCTGGATATCCAGTAAAGGGATGGCAAACAATGGTTGTGTCAGTCCAAGGGAATTCTGTGTAAACTCATACTAGTTTCTTCAGTGCTATTATTTATATGTCAAGCAATATGATTACAAGCAAATTACAAAATTATATGATACATCAATTCCATTGCAAAATAGAAAACTGAATAAACATGTTAATAATTATCATCAATTACTCTACTGCCATTCTCCATCAGTTACTTAAGACATAACATTCACAATTACAATTATTTATAAGAACAAGTATCGTGTTCTTACACGTTCAAAATTATTATGAAAATAATGAGTATTTGGTATGGAACACCAGCCTTACATGAATCTCTTTAATATATACAAGCACCACACTGTAATGCCAACAACACAATACTAATAAGGCCACAAATCATCTGCAATATAACTTTTGAATTACTCAATGTTACAGCTAATAAGCAAGTTGCTCCAAAAGATTGTCCGTGTGTAGTCACTGCATCTCACAACAGAGGAAAACTGGATCAGTCTCAGATACACTCCAAAAATACATATACACAAAGAACACATCTACATATTTAAGGACCTATCATACAATCAGAATCAAATTAAATTAAAAATAAATTGCTGCTTTCTGAGTTTCTCCCACAAGGACAATACAACACTACAGTGTACGATGAGGGTTGCTCAAATGAAACCTATCAACCAACAGTATTTGCTAGCAGTGCCAGAAATAGGTTTCATCTGAACAACCCTCAGATTACATAAACACAAAACAAGTAATTTTAAAGTAGAGCCTAAACAATACCACAAATCACAATAAACAAAATACTTCACAGTATGAGTAAGACTTTGAGTTTTCACAAAGAATATTATATGCACAAAGTTCTATCACTAAATGTTATTTTGTTGCTCTGAAAAGTAAATTACATTAGATGTTATGTAAGCATATTTTCTTTTTAGAAACAAGGCTTGAATGCATTTATCCAGGAAGATGCAAATTTTATTTTTAGTCTCTTAATTTAAAAATTCACATGAAATATGACACAAAATGAAGACAAAAGCAAATGTTTCATAGCTCCAAAGACTTGTGTTTCCTTAAAAATATTATGCCTCTAGAAAAGAATCTACCTGTATTACAAATGTTATGAGAAATAAACTGCAACAACCCCTTTTATGAATAACTGAAACGAGGGACATGATTGTGTCATTCATATGATTCCAGCAAGAATTACTTGTAAATGACAAGGAAAAGTACCTTCTTCTGGGATGTGATGTGATGTAGTCTGGCAGAAGTTCACCATGTTCCTCCAAAACAAACAGGTATGTTAAATTCTACCAGACTATATGGCACCATGTCCCTTAGGATAGTACTCTTCACAGTCACTGCCGCAAGACCCTCAAAGCCAATATAAATGCCTACTTTGTAGTATTTACTCTATCAGACCCCTTCTGTCAGTTAAACCCTGCCCTCTGCCAAGACACATTCACACATGTCAATATGAACAATGTGGGAATTAAGGATGTATGAATTTAGAGTTCTGCAGCTCAGTAGAGTGATGGGCAACAGGATGGATGACTGAGGAATATGTGTTGGATTCCCAGCACGGGTAAGAAATTTTTCTCTTCTCCACAGAATCTAGACCAGCTCTGAGGCCATTCCCCATAAGTTTTCATGGTGTGGTACTTAATTAATCACAGAGACAACTCTANTGATGGGTTACAGGATGGATGACTGAGGAATATGGGTTGGATTCCCAGCATGGGTAAGAGATTTTTCTCTTGTCCACAGAATCTAGACCAGCTCTGAGGCCATTCCCCGTAAGTTTTCATGGTGTGGTACTTAATTAATCACAGAGACAACTCTACCTCACCTTCATCTTACATCAGTCTTTTAATGTATGTTGTTCAGAACTCAATAATGTGCAGCCTAGTAGTTCCTAGCCAGTTCAGTTAGAAAAACTAGTAAAAACAATGGGTTTTCTCTGGAACGATATCCACTCTGCTTCACACTGTACAGTACACGTAACAGCCATCAAACTGCAGCATAACTCACATGTATAAACATATCTATTTACAAGAAAAAATAACTTTGTGTGGTATTATAATCAAAGAGAATGTGATCACTCACATTTTACAGTCACAGTGACAAATTATGAACAATGGGTTGTCAGATGGCTTCTGTACTGTTAGGTTGGTACATATTGGAGACACAAATAACAATAATGGACCTCTATACAGGAAAGCACTCATGTTCAACACAATTTTTTTAGTCACTACAAGAAAAGCCTAGTTTTAAATTATCATATTTCTATTGAATGAATACATATATAAACCCAAAGCTTGCGATTCTGCTCTTCTTCTGTCTTTAGTCTGCCATTATGAAGAAGTTTGAGTTGTTAGCAGTTACAGCCAGGACCACTAGGCAGCAATAACAAGTGCCTATGCTTCAATCAGCATTGTATTCTGGGTTTTTGTCATCAAAACTTCCACTGTTCATAGTGTGTACATTCAGTGATTTAATGTAAAAGAGTGGGTCAATGCAGGGGTTATCTGTGGAAGCTGCAGCTAGAAATGAATATTGTTCTGCCCATTGGTTGCAGTTGACATTATTCAGAATAATGTGTGACTGCATATTACTACACCAGAAGATTCCAAAATATGCATGGGAAATATGGTGTGCATGGTGGTAATGTCAAATGATATTAATAAACTGTATGAAGTGTTTGTCAATGCTTATTTCTATCTGAGGACCAAACTACTTAACTGCTAACTATTACAGATGGAAAAATTGTGACTGAAAAAGAAATTAGTCATCTCTCTTGGCAGTGGACTAGTCAACAGTCATTATGACACTCTGTTGCAAGTTGAAGGAAAAAGGGGTTAGTTAGTTAGTTAGTTATTGGAGAGGGTGGGTTTCCCCATGCTCTGAGACCTGTATTGGTCCATTGTGCTTCCCTCTATGATTTCTACCAGTCTCTATATCCTACCGGTGCTTACCAGCAGTCCCGCCCAGCCAGCAAGACCGGCTCTACTAGCTTAGAGGTGTCTATAATGCTCTCCCCAACTACCGGAGGTATTAGAGACTGCTGTTGGGCGGGAAACGTCTGTTAATTTGGCTCAGTGACCTCCTTTGGAGATATGAGGTTCTTTTACGTGCTGTAAAGCTACGACACGGGACCCACAGCTTAAAGTCCCTCCTGGAGGACTTGTTCCCTGAATTTTTCCGCCCTTAAAAATTCGATGACCTCCGCCGGGTATTTGAACCCGCGTACTATGAGCCATGAGGTGGAACGCTACCTCTAGACTATGGAGGCCGCTAAAAAAGGGCTTAAGTACTTCTGATGAAATTTGTTTTAATGGGAAACCTCTGCCAAAAACATTTGTTCTTGATGCCAGCACCCTTTAATGCACACCNGATGCGCGGCATGTTTGCAAGCAGAAGGAGGTCACTTTCAGCACCTGTTATAAACCACGGTAAGTTATCTTTTTACTGTATTCTTATAAATGTGTGCATGTAGAGCAACTGATGGACGGAGACTCAGCGACACCACTACACTCACGCTATCGGGGAACGGCACTGCAGTCGCGGGGAGGAGTTGCATCCGTTCTGCGGTGGTATGACTCACGGCAAATTGCAGCCGCGGCACGCACTTGATTGTACGCACTGTATTACAGATGGAAACATTGTGACCGAAAAAGAAATTAGTCATCTCTCTTGGCAGTGGACTAGTCAACAGTCGTTATGACACTCTGTTGCAAGATGAAGGAAAAAAGGGGTTGGTTAGTTAGTTAGTTATTGGAGAGGGTGGGTTTCCCCATGCACTGAGACCTGTATTGGTCCACTGTGCTTCCCTCTATGATTTCTACCAGTCTCTATATCCTACCGGTACTGGGGCTTACCATCAGTCCCGCCCAGCCAGCGAGACAGGCTCTACTATAATGCTTCCCCCATCTACCGGAGGTATTAGAGACTGCTGTTGGGCGGGAAACGCCCGTTAATTTGGCTCAGTGACCTCCTTTGGAGATATGAGGTTCTTTTACGTGCTGTAAAGCTACGACACGGGACCCATGGCTTAAAGTCCCTCCTGGAGGACTTGTTCCCTGAATTTTTCCGCCCTTAAAAATTCGACAACCTCCGCCGGGTATTTGAACCCGCGTACTACGAGTCATGAGGTGTGAACGTTACCTCTAGACTACAGAGGCCGCTAAAAAAGGGTTAAGTACTTCTGATGAAATTTGTTTTAATGGGAAACCTCTGCCAAAAACATTTGTTCTTGATGCCAGCACCCTTTAATGCACACCTTTATACAACCAAATGTAGTCCCACAGTCAATAAGTTTGTGGAATGGCCACAAAGCGTCGTATAGGACTTTACTACCAATATGTTTCAGCAATGTTTTCGACAGCTATATCATCATTGGCAGACTTGCATAGCGGCCAACGACAACTATTTTGAGGGCCGATGTGGATCTGAGTAAGTGTATGTGAATACCTTGTAATATTATGCGATAAAACCACANTTCACTGTTTACTGAATAAAACCTATGCACTCTACAATTTAAACAACAGTTCATTAAATCTAGGATATAGTATATAGACACACACAATAAAATCCCTATTAACGAATCCCTGGTGAAATGACTTTTCTTACAGTAAGTCAAAGTTCTGACTAAATGTGGATTATGCAAAATTATATAAAAAACTGTTCATCTTTTTATAAGACTTACTGTACACTATTACACAACAATAATTTTTATGGAAGTAGTTAAAGAAACAGTCACATAATTCAGAAATACCTAATTAATTTCTAAAATAATCAATGAATATAAAATAAAGACTGAAAGAAATTGTTTCTACATAAATATATACAATTACAAAACTGATAATACCAAATTAGTTTCTAAAGCAATCAGTGGCATAAGAAACAAACACATTGGTGGTGAGGGAACAATTTCTGGCAAAGAGAAAACGTGAATACTGAATGTTCTTTTGACCACAGTCATTTTAAATCATGAAGGTTGACAATTTTATACTATAAGGAGGTTATTCACTAAATACAGGAAAATAACACACTGTTTAGAGTGGGCTTCAGCTGGGACTAAAAAAAGAATATTCATTAACTGTGGAAGCACTATATTTGGATTTCACAGCATAATATTTCAATTACATAAAGGCCTGTATTACACATAACTAGCTACATCAAGGATGTAGAATTAAATTCATACACTTATCACAATTGGAAGCACAATGAGGACGAGAAATTCAGCAATTTGAAAACTGAGAATTTAGGCTACTCTCCTCTCAGTTTCTTTGAAATTAACAATAGCATGCAGATGAAGAGTCATTCAGATGAACAGTAGAAAGCCTCTCCTACCCAAAAACCATTTGCACCATCATGTACACCCTGTCCATAGCAGAATAACCAATACCACCAATATCACCAATATGTTTTGAATTTTGGTTCCATTTTTTACAGGGATGTTGGAAGTGTGTGTGTGTGTGTGTCACAAACTCTGAATTTCAGTTATAGGATGAAGCATGTCTCTTGGTCCCTTTAAGACTACTCAGAAGACAACAGAAAACTGGTGAGACTAGACCTATGTATGTTCAATGAAAATTGAGACAATGAGTCCTTCACATTCTGTCACATAATCAACATGATCATCACTTTAGACTTCACAGCTGTTTTTCAAAAGGCAGTTATCATTATGAATGAATAAGGCTGGAGAAGTGTCAACACCAACAGTAATCAGGATAAGTGGATATGGCTGCAATAGTGTCAAACTGCATGTTAAACAGTGGTTATTGCTATGAGTGGTTAAGGTAACAACTCTCGAACAGCTCAGAGAGTAATGGTTACCATTTGGAAAAAATAAAGCTGCAATAGTGTTGGAGAACATGTTAAGTTGCTGTTATCATTATGAGTGGACATGGGCACAACAGTCTCAAACAATACTGTCACGTGTTTGCTAGGCAACGTGACAAGAAATTGTGTGGGTTCTCAGATTTGAACAAATATTTATTGGACATTCACTTTTACACTCACACTTACAGTTATTCACTTACAACACCCTTTAGATGTTTCCTCTCCAATGTTACAATGCTTCTTGCATAGTATATCGGCTCGTTGTAATCTCTTTGTATCATTCTGTATCTCGGCTCATTATAATCTGGTCTTCCCTTATACCCTACTGTCAGATGGGACAGAAAACACATTGTTCAAGGGTTTTTTTTATGTGTTCTATCCAGTAGCTAGTGTGTTTCTCGTTGTAGAGGTAACTTTACTAGTTAGCTACAGTATTCTCTTGTTGCTACGAGTTTTCCTAGCCATTGTCATGCAACTGCCTCGAGCAATTCGTTGCTTAGGTTTGCTAGTGTTCAGATTCCTAAGTGTTGAAGCAGGAACGTTAGTCATTGCCTAGGAAATCAACCCTGATCTCCTCAACCATTCCGGCTTTCTGGTGGCATGCCACAATATGTTAGGAAGTGGTTACAGCAGTGAGTGGATAAGGCCACGACAGTACTCAATGTGTGTTAAGTTGTGATTATGGGGTGAGTGGATAAGACTAGAGCATTATCACAGCCAGTGATTAAGGCTGCACCAGTGTCTAACAGCGTGTTAAGTAGTGGTTATCATATTTTTTGGTAAGGCTGCAGTGGTGAACAACATACTAAGTACAAATATTATGTTTCTGGACATTATCCATTATAGGATGATGGATAATGTCCAGAAACAATATTTGTACTAATGTATCATCGTCACAAGTGTTCAGATCTTATTAGCATACTAAGAGGTGACTTATAATGGGTGGGTACGGCAGCAAAAGTGCTGAATGGTGTCACAACATAATTATCATTACAAATGGATAAGCCTGCAATAGTCTTGACCAGTATGTTAAGTTGCAATTATCACAATGAGTGGATCCAGATGCAATAGTGTCAAATAGTGGACAAGGTTGCAATAATACTGTACAGCATCCTCAGTATTTGTTACCATTGTGAGTGGTTAATGTCATACTAGCATCAGCTGGCATTTCAAGTTGTGGTTATCAGTCAATGAATATGGCTCTAATAGTCTCAAATAGTGTTAAGCAGTGGTTATCAGTATGAGCAGATAAAGTATGACATGTTGTCAAACAATGTGTATTTTTATATGAGTCTCATGTGAAGTATGATTGTGCTGGAAAGTGTTGGAGAAAAGTTTCCCCTAAATTTCCAATGATTATGTGAAAAAGACATTCAAACATACATTAATAAAGCCAGATCTACTGGATCACTTCTGGGCAAGAAACCTGTATAAAAAACTGAGATCACTGAGGAGACAATGGATGAAATAGGGGCTAATGGAGAAAGCATGGTCACCTAATGTTAACCATGGGATTTATTCACAGGACAGTTTGAAGGATAAAGAATGCAAAATGAACTCCTACATGGTAAAATAAGTTAAGAATATCTATAGAAAAATGTTAGAAATGACTCAATAAAAATTTCTTTCAGTCCCAGCACATTTAAACAACAGAATGTGTGCATGGATGCAAAGAGAGAGCATTTTCACCTTTTAATAAACTAAATAAGCTGATTTTATTGTTCTTATGAAGCAATTCTAGACTCACATCAGGATAAATGCTTTGCAATCACCCGAAGATAGGCCACCACTGGCTATTAGTCAAGAGGTGACAGAAGCATTTAACTTAGCAGAAAGATTCATCTATTTAGCAAAAACTTCCCTCCACTCCAATGTTGCTGTACAGAGTCTGTCCTATTGGTTTTACACCATTCCAACATACTTGCTAATTTAGTATGATGATAGTCATAAATAATCAGTATAGTTAATTTGATTTCATGCCCAATAATTGACCAATCAATAAAGAACCGTAAGAATAACATAGTCATTATGGAAATAAGAACAAACTTTGTTCTTCTTCATACATCTTTCTCAATTTTCCACTCATCACACAATTACCTTTACACTTCTAACATAATAATTCCATATATGCCCTAACTTTTGAAAGTAAGAAATGTTTCTGCAACAATTCTTACAACTCCATTCTAAGACCTTCATATCTGTGAGAAGGAGAAAATCATGGCTCACAGCCTATGGCCACAATATCCATAATCTGCTATAAAACTTAATTTCAAATGTTAATTCCGGCTTCTATAACAGTTACTGACACAGCTGACAATATAGCATATGTAACATTTCCACTTTGTGCCCCAAACATATGACTAATGGATTATATTACACAGACCAGAGTATTTGCAACAATTCCTCTTCATCCACTATTAAATTCTCATAACCCCACCTGCTGAAAAGAGAGGGGATATGCTGCATGCCCCTGTGTATAAATTAATCAAACATAAATAAATGTCATGAAAATACGCTGCAACCTTAACAAATTCTCTTTTATTTCCTTACTTATTCTTTTATTTACTTCTTTATATATTTACACTAAACCACACCATAGTCTTCCTTCAATGTACATTTGCTGTGCAACACTATATGTGGTAGAAACTCACAGCTCACTGAAAAATACATACAAAAACTTAGCACACTATCTGTATTATCCTAATTAGCATTTTAACAAAGAAACACTAACTATTAAATACAAATTTATTTCAAAGTATACTGTTGTAAGAATGTTTCTTTACAGCCTTATTATGTAGTAGACTTGGAAATTCTTTCTCTAATATCCAGTACATAAAATGCAGTTACAGTAATTAATACTTCGTAGGGTAAAGTAGTTTGAATCAGTCTGAGGAAAATTGGGTAATCTTAACAGAATCACCAGCATGTGCCCTACCTCTGGCAGTATTAATGCAACTACCTCAAGCTGAAATGGTCAGTATGCGGCATGCAAAGGATGAAGATGAAGTGATTGGCATCACTTCTGATCAAACAAGTGTAATTCAAGTCTTACGTGTCTATGACACAGGAAGAAGTTTCGCTGTATGTGAAGGAAGTACTTGTCAGAGTGTTCTGGGTCTTATTTCTATATTGCAGTACAGTCAACATATCAGTATCTTCTTACTTGAAAATTACAACCTCTTACTATCACCCTACACAGTATGGTTCAGGCAATCTAACTGACATGTTTAGCCCTTTGTTGCGTAATGCTGATAAGCAGCAGTGTGAAAATATGCATTATGTGACTAATGGAGGCCTATCTACTCAATTCTGCATGATACCAACTTTAAACATTTCCCCTATACACTTAGTCGCACAAATAAACCTCATGTATTGGCGAATCTGATTGTAACAATAAAATTTGGATTTGATGAAGCCTTGCCAATTTTATTGCCCTGTGAAATCCATCCATTCTTTCTGACGCACCCTGCATAAATGTCTACGGTTATTTTAAAGAAAAAATAGTGACTGAAAACCATATTGATGATTTACACATCTACAATGTTGATGAGAATCACTTTCCCACAGTCCAGAAAGAAATGACTGGAAACAAGGAAAACATCAACATCTCATGGCAAGTAAGGCAAGAATACAACTTCCGTCAGATGCACATGTGCTTGGGGTAACTATGTCCCACCAACAATTATCTTCCGAAGACAAAGAATGAACCCAATTCTGCAGTCTGGTACTCCTCCTGGCAATCTGTTCAAGGTTTTGGAGACAGGATTGTTTGCTAAGAAGTTTACTGATTATGTTAAAATCAACTACAGAGAATAATATGTTATTTTCATTGGTCGGCCACACTAACCTAAATAACTGCAAGACCATTAAATTAGCTCTTGTAAATGGGGTCCTATTACTTCAACTTCACAAGTCATGACACACTAATTACAACCACTGGATGTTGCTGTATTCAAACCACCTGAAATGCTTTATGGACAAGCTGTGGCCAAATGATCAAATGATTACATATCACGTGAGCAAAAAAAAATTATGCAGTTTGAAATGACAGGTTTGTGGGCAGAACCTTATGGAAAACCAGAAACTGTAAGTAATGCAGTGAATAACTTCTGAGTGAGTCAACTGACCACAGTGTTTGAGATCATACTTTTCACAACTTTATGTAACAGCCTCCAGTATTTCAAATCTTTCCACAGAAGCATCTGCTGACTTGTCTGGATGTTATAAACTTAATTTTCGTTCTATTTTTAAATTCTAAGGCAAGAAAGGGCCATCTTCATCTGCTGATGTGGGTGGATTTGCTTCTGCAGGGACATTCACTTTTAATAGGAACACTGTAGAAGATCACAAATTTTTACCTTCAACTGTCTATTTGTCAGTTGAAGAAAGCCAGAATTCAAAACAAATTACATTCCTTAAACAATTCATGGTCCTGCTGAACCTGTGACACATCTGATTCTAGTCCTTCAAGTTTCAAGGCATACTACTTACTCTGAACAAGGCAATTTATAGGTACAGAAGTAAAGCAAACAGCTCCAAGAATCAATTTGCAAAATTCATGAACTGTGATAATGAAGAGGGCTATAGTGAATTTTGGTTGTCAAAGATTCAAGCCTAGAAGAATGAAAAATACACAAATAAAAAAAAAACACCCTGAAGACAACAGCAAAGATGAACCCAAAGAACTGTGTGATAGGGAAGCCAATATTGATGCTGTGCCCTGTAAAATATTCTGATGAAAAATCAAAACATGGTGACTAAACTCAATGACAAAGTAAGGGTAGAGACTGATACCACAAAGACTGTTTTGCAGAGTGAGGCCAAAAGGTGTCTGCATGTAGAAGATTCAAATTTTAATGTTTGTTATTTTCTTAACAATTCCTAAAAACAAACACTTCTGTTCTTCTCTTACATATGCTTACTGCTATATAGCAATTCTTACATTCCACAATCGCTATTATGTATTCCTTTTAGTCGTGGAACTGACTCACTGAACTGTAGTCTCTTTGTCTTTTTGTATCCCAAAAAGATGTGCAGTTTCCAGGGTGGCAAGATGGTTGTCACATGTTACGTAGTCATATTGTTTTAGAATAAAGTCATATGTTAGGTATGAAGAGGAAATTTTTTTGTGTCAGTAAGATACCTTGCCTCAATTTAAACATCAGGTTACAGGCCCAGGCACATAATAAGGAACAGACAAGTTGATATAATGAAGTGAGACAGAAGGTAGAGGAAGTAGAGCATGGTAAGCGCACTTTATCTTTATACAAATACACCACCACATGCATATGGTTTCCCAAGCACCTAAAGTGGCTGAAACAATTAGCAGAGCATATATATTCAATAAAAAGAGAGATAGAGAAAAAGAGATACTCGGAGTTAGGATAGAAGGCTCCACTGGCAGAGGAAAGACAGACCATTNAGAATGAACAAAAGGGGTGTTATGAAACCAAAATTGAACACTGATACAGTTCCCGCATTGAACTCTCACAAGAACTATCAGCAATCAAAGTGGAAGGAGGAGGAAGNGATAGAGAAAAAGAGATACTCGGAGTTAAGATAGAAGGCTCCACTGGCAGAGGAAAGACAGACCATTTCCTTTTGGTGAAGTTCATGGAAATTATATTCCTTTGGAAATGGTGGTTATGGTGGAGAAGTTTCTAAAAGAAAACTGTGCGCTGATAGATAATACAGTGAAGAGAATCATGGAGAAGGCTTTACATGGGAATTCAGACATTTTGACAAAAGGAAGACAAACTTATTGCCCGTTCACAGAAAGGAGCACTACTTCTGCCATAGAATATAGAGAATTTTACAAGTTTTTAATCACAAACGGTGTTCCAAAAACAATGAGCTGTGTTGAGTGGATCCAAAGCATCTTTTCTATGATGGAAAAAGAAGAGAGTGCCACAAAAGAAGTAAGAGAGGTGACATCAAAAAGAAAGAAATATTGCAAAAGAAAAAACAATATGTTGACATCTCCAAAACAACAAAGAAGGTGGTGGGAAAGAAAATAGAAGGTAAGGACTCATGTATAGAGTATTTGTTGGAGACAATATCAAGGGTCACATCATACATGAAGCATAAAGAGAGGGGAAAATTAGAGAGACGCGCAATTGCATCAGCAGGGAAAGGGGCGGGGTCTTGTCTTGACCTGCCTATTACCGTAGCAATGGCAACGCTCCGAAAGTGTTATTTCACCGCTGGTGGGGTGAGGGGGTGTCCTCCATAGTGCAACACGTCACAATATCAAAAGAGTCGTTCCACCTAGAACTAGGGAAGGAAATCCAAGGGTCAACTATATCTATAGGGGGTAAGGAAAAGAAGACCAAAATTCTAAACAACTTCAATGGTGCAACACTAAGTGGTAGAACTCCTTCACACGTGTCTCAAGGTACAGCGGATGCCACAAAATGGAATGAATGTCTCTCCCCATCATCCTTTGCTCTAATGCATTACTACCTATTTGATAAAGCCACAAGATCCAAACTGAGACTTCCTGCTCCAAGCCAAAATGGTGAATTATTCCAGAAAATAGCAGTATCTGGGAACTTCATCATGTCAATGAAGACAGTACAAATAGGACCCGGTGTTGTGATATCCAATGAAGACACATTCAGAAGAATCAAATGGAATGATGATGATACCCAAAACACATCCCTGAAGACTAAGACATGGTACAATGATGTCAAACACCTCGTAACAAAGGATAGGAGGCACCTTAGAGCAAGTCCCAGAATGCTAATGGGCATGTTGAATGCTGGATCTACAACTTTGGGTCTTCTTGCTGTCAATCATAGGATAGACCAAGAACAAACGAGAGTAGTTACTTTAAGGTTAAATGATGATTCTATGTCATTATACTTATCAAATAGTGCTTCAAACAACAGGTTATGCATTGAGGCAAACAGGAAAAATCTCGAGATGATAGATATAAACCTCAGCCTAGATAAGACATTCATCTTCAAAGAGGGGATAGGAGAATACACATCGTGGTATATGGATTTAGGATTTGTCACAGTTCAGAGTAGAAACAAGTTCCTTAGGCCACAAGGAAAGAACCCGCCAGATGACTTCTCTATTTCAAAAGGAACAGCAACCGCTTTGAGTACCTTGACTATTAATCACATAGGGGCCAAGGCAAGACTCAGGATAGGGGTGGACAATGTAAGGAGGCTATGGAGAATAAAAAAGGATTACAACAAGAGAAAAGATAAATCTGAAGATGTGCTACTCTTATCAGATGGTGGATGGACACCATGGAATGTATCCAACTGCCACCTCATGGAGGTTCCCTTAAAAGAAACCAAAATTACCACAGAAGAGGAGAAAACATACATGCTTAGGTGTATGAACCCTGACAACCCCTTTTCAGAAGATCCAGAGGAGGAAATGACGTATTCAAAGGAACATGGGTACCTAATAACAGAGGAGATTGAAGTTCCAAGAACTATATTCCATTATGTGAAGAGAAGTAACAGAACAGTCAACACTGATTCTTACTTATCATTCGATCCACGCAGAAGTAACAAAAATAACAAGGACAACACGTTGGATTGGATTTTATTCAACATGGAAGAAGAGAAATACAGGATCCCATTGTTTCATGGAAACAATTATCTGGACTGGAAATTCCGTATGACAGTATATTTGGACGAGTTGGGTTTATTAAGACATACTGAAACTCCGCTAAGTAAATTGATGGAGGAATATCTGGAACTGGAGAATGTGGAAGCTGCTGCTGAAGCCGCTGTGCGAACAGCAAGGAATGGATTAATTCGGAATGATAAGAAGTGTAAAAGTAGAATAGTACAATGAATACAAGATGCCCAATTGGAATATGTGAAAGGACAGGAGACTGCTTAAGATGTCTGGAAAAGTCTACAAGATGTTTTTGAGACGAAAGGTATGACTAGTAGAGTAATGCTGAAGACAGAGTTATTAAATTTGAAGCATGAACCATCTTTACAGACACTAAGTGAACATTTTTTTAAATTTGACAAAATAATACGAGAATTGGAAGGGACTGGTTGTATTACGGGTGAAACAGACAAAGTATGCCACTTGTATCTCAGCATGTCTGCTGAATATGAAATAATAATAACAGCATTGACAACATTACCAGAAAAAAGTAAAAAACTTGCCATGGTGAAGGGTCAATTATTAGAAGAGGAGATGAAAAGAATGAACAAAAGGGGTGTTATGAAACCAAAATTGAACACTGATACAGTTCCCGCATTGAACTCTCACAAGAACTATCAGCAATCAAAGTGGAAGGAGGAGGAAGTGGCATCACCTTTTTCATTCAATTGTCATAATTGTAGGATTAGAGGACATAAAAGAAGTAATTGCAGGAAACCAGTTCAGTACAGTGGTAATTATCGTGGAGGTAACCATAGTGGAAATCAACATGGCAGGCACAACAATGGAAGTAATTATGTGGGACAACGGCTCGATGGAAGTCACCAGAATGGAATTAAACCCCATCCAAATTGGAGGACTCAAGAAGGAAGTGCTCAGTGTACAGAAAAGGTCTCGAGTGAAGCACAGGCTGGCAATCCCTACACATTTGTTGCTAGGACTCATAATGGTGAAGTGTATTTAAGTGCAAACCACAATTTAACATAGGTATTAGACTCTGGAGCTATGGATCATCTAGTTAAGGAAGATACATATGTGATAAACAGATATGAGTTGCCTGTTCCAACAAAGATTCATATTGCTATAAATGATAGTTATTTAATGGCATATGCAAAGGGAGATATAAGAGTAGAGTTCTGTGTGAATGGAGAGATAAGGAACATTAAAATTTCAGATGTGTTCTTAGCCAAAGACTTGACTTACAACTTATTATCAGTGTCTAATCTAGACAGGATGGGTTTCGTTAGAAATATAGAAAATGGTAAAGAAGAAAAAATAAAAAATAATACAGTTGTTGGAACTGCAGACCGAGATGGAAATTTGTATAACCTGAGTATGACTATAAAGGAAGTAGATGAATGTGAGGCTTACTCTGCTGTTAATGTAAACAACAGTAAAATATAGCATTTAAGAATGGGACATGTAGGACACGATCAACTGATGCAGTTATCTAGATTTGTTGATGGAATGAATGTGAACAATGATGAAACTGAAATATGCGTTAGTGGTAAACAAACTTGAGCGTCTCATAACCAGACTAAAGTTAAAGCTAGTAGACTCCTTGAAAGGATTCACAGTAATGTAGCAGGTCCAACAGACCCTGTGTCTTATAATGGAAATAGATATATTCTCACCCTACTAGAGGACTATACACATTTTTCTGTAGCATTTCCAATGAAATCAATAGCAGATGTTTTGCAGTATATCAAATTATATGTGGAAACGGCAACAGCTAGATTTGGAACTAGAATTTGTTCATTCAGATGTGACAATGGAAAAGAATATTTGTCAGAGGAAATCAAGGATTATTTTAGGAGCAAAGGAAGTGTATGAGTTGACCATTTCCTACACACCTGAACAAAATGGGGTGGCAGACAGACTAAACAGAACAATATTAGATAAGGCACAGTGTATGTTGTTAGATTAAAATTTGCCATAACATTTTTGGGTAGAAACTGTTTTGACAGCTGTATACTTAATTAACAGATGTCTGACATGGGCCTTACCAGATAATACTGTGCCTGCAGAAAGGTGGTATGGTATAAAACCAAAATATAAGAAACAATGAGTATTTGGGTGCATGGCTTATGTATGCAAACCTAAGATACAGGTAAATTGTAAGTTTGATAGTAGAAGCAAGAAATGTGTACTGTTAGGATATGCTGACAACAGATACTGACTGTGGAGTCAGTACTGGTTACTGGTGAATGGGGTCAAAAAAAGGTTACATCATATGGACATTAGGTATAAGTGTATAAGGTACTGGGTTGAACAAGGATTTATAGTAGTTAACTATATAAATTCGGAAAATCAAGAGGCTGACTTGTTCACCAAACCATTACAACTCATTAGGTTTTAAAAACTAAAGAATAAAATAGGAATGATTGAAGTTGATTAGTTGTAATCTTTATTTGAGTAATTAAGTCTGTGTTATGTTTGGTGTGATCTCAAAGTTATTGGTGGAATGAACAATTGAGGAAGGGTGTTGTATAGCAATTCTAACATTCCACAATCACTATTATATATTCCTTTTGGTTGTGGAACTGACTCACTGAACTGTAGTCTCCTTGTCTTTTTGTATCCNTGGAACTGGAGAATGTGGAAGCTGCTGCTGAAGCCGCTGTGCGAACAGCAAGGAATGGATTAATTCGGAATGATAAGAAGTGTAAAAGTAGAATAGTACAATGAATACAAGATGCCCAATTGGAATATGTGAAAGGACAGGAGACTGCTTAAGATGTCTGGAAAAGTCTACAAGATGTTTTTGAGACGAAAGGTATGACTAGTAGAGTAATGCTGAAGACAGAGTTATTAAATTTGAAGCATGAACCATCTTTACAGACACTAAGTGAACATTTTTTTAAATTTGACAAAATAATACGAGAATTGGAAGGGACTGGTTGTATTACGGGTGAAACAGACAAAGTATGCCACTTGTATCTCAGCATGTCTGCTGAATATGAAATAATAATAACAGCATTGACAACATTACCAGAAAAAAGTAAAAAACTTGCCATGGTGAAGGGTCAATTATTAGAAGAGGAGATGAAAAGAATGAACAAAAGGGGTGTTATGAAACCAAAATTGAACACTGATACAGTTCCCGCATTGAACTCTCACAAGAACTATCAGCAATCAAAGTGGAAGGAGGAGGAAGTGGCATCACCTTTTTCATTCAATTGTCATAATTGTAGGATTAGAGGACATAAAAGAAGTAATTGCAGGAAACCAGTTCAGTACAGTGGTAATTATCGTGGAGGTAACCATAGTGGAAATCAACATGGCAGGCACAACAATGGAAGTAATTATGTGGGACAACGGCTCGATGGAAGTCACCAGAATGGAATTAAACCCCATCCAAATTGGAGGACTCAAGAAGGAAGTGCTCAGTGTACAGAAAAGGTCTCGAGTGAAGCACAGGCTGGCAATCCCTACACATTTGTTGCTAGGACTGATAATGGTGAAGTGTATTTAAGTGCAAACCACAATTTAACATAGGTATTAGACTCTGGAGCTATGGATCATCTAGTTAAGGAAGATACATATGTGATAAACAGATATGAGTTGCCTGTTCCAACAAAGATTCATATTGCTATAAATGATAGTTATTTAATGGCATATGCAAAGGGAGATATAAGAGTAGAGTTCTGTGTGAATGGAGAGATAAGGAACATTAAAATTTCAGATGTGTTCTTAGCCAAAGACTTGACTTACAACTTATTATCAGTGTCTAATCTAGACAGGATGGGTTTCGTTAGAAATATAGAAAATGGTAAAGAAGAGAAAATAAAAAATAATACAGTTGTTGGAACTGCAGACCGAGATGGAAATTTGTATAAACTGAGTATGACTATAAAGGAAGTAGATGAATGTGAGGCTTACTCTGCTGTTAATGTAAACAACAGTAAAATATAGCATTTAAGAATGGGACATGTAGGACACGATCAACTGATGCAGTTATCTAGATTTGTTGATGGAATGAATGTGAACAATGATGAAACTGAAATATGCGTTAGTGGTAAACAAACTTGAGCGTCTCATAACCAGACTAAAGTTAAAGCTAGTAGACTCCTTGAAAGGATTCACAGTAATGTAGCAGGTCCAACAGACCCTGTGTCTTATAATGGAAATAGATATATTCTCACCCTACTAGAGGACTATACACATTTTTCTGTAGCATTTCCAATGAAATCAATAGCAGATGTTTTGCAGTATATCAAATTATATGTGGAAACGGCAACAGCTAGATTTGGAACTAGAATTTGTTCATTCAGATGTGACAATGGAAAAGAATATTTGTCAGAGGAAATCAAGGATTATTTTAGGAGCAAAGGAAGTGTATGAGTTGACCATTTCCTACACACCTGAACAAAATGGGGTGGCAGACAGACTAAACAGAACAATATTAGATAAGGCACAGTGTATGTTGTTAGATTAAAATTTGCCATAACATTTTTGGGTAGAAACTGTTTTGACAGCTGTATACTTAATTAACAGATGTCTGACATGGGCCTTACCAGATAATACTGTGCCTGCAGAAAGGTGGTATGGTATAAAACCAAAATATAAGAAACAATGAGTATTTGGGTGCATGGCTTATGTATGCAAACCTAAGATACAGGTAAATTGTAAGTTTGATAGTAGAAGCAAGAAATGTGTACTGTTAGGATATGCTGACAACAGATACTGACTGTGGAGTCAGTACTGGTTACTGGTGAATGGGGTCAAAAAAAGGTTACATCATATGGACATTAGGTATAAGTGTATAAGGTACTGGGTTGAACAAGGATTTATAGTAGTTAACTATATAAATTCGGAAAATCAAGAGGCTGACTTGTTCACCAAACCATTACAACTCATTAGGTTTTAAAAACTAAAGAATAAAATAGGAATGATTGAAGTTGATTAGTTGTAATCTTTATTTGAGTAATTAAGTCTGTGTTATGTTTGGTGTGATCTCAAAGTTATTGGTGGAATGAACAATTGAGGAAGGGTGTTGTATAGCAATTCTAACATTCCACAATCACTATTATATATTCCTTTTGGTTGTGGAACTGACTCACTGAACTGTAGTCTCCTTGTCTTTTTGTATCCCAGAAAGCTGTGCAGTTTCTGGTGTGGCAAGATGGTTGTCGCGTGTTATGTAGTTATATTGTTTTAGGATAAAGTCATGTGTTATGTATGAAGAGGAAAGTCTTTTGTGTCAGTAAGATACCTTCTCTCAAATTAAACATCACTTACTTTAAATAAATCCATGAAGTTGTTTTTCTTGAGACTTATTATGCATATGCTGCAAATTTCAATGATCCTTTTCACCCAAACTTAAATCCAATTCACCGCATTTCAGACTTGTTTTAAAAAAATGTTAACAGTTAGTACATCTTTCTCAAACATTATCTAATACATTATATTACAGCTACAAAGTCTCAAGTCTTTGTTGATGTCACTATGACCGCATTTGGTACTCATTAGCACAAATTAAAACAGTTTACTTTCAAGTGGCCCAATTCACATCCATGTACTCTATTCATGTTAATCAACTAACAATATTAATACATAAAAAAATTCATATAAAAATTCATTTGGCATGAAGTTCTTCCAGATCAACTACAGTATAATTATACAAGCCTATGCGCTGAAAATACTGGTCTGAAATGACAGAATGCTACAATTTATGTAGTTAGTATGAATTACATTTGTGGATCTACACATCCACTCCCCCATACATCATCATAGCGTAGTGCTTAATTAGTTGAGCACAGGGACAACTTCACCCTTTTTTTTACCTTTAATATTAATTGCATTAGGTAAAACAGAAAGAGTATAGGCAACAAAAGAAAACCAACAGATATGTTATGATGAGAAAATCATGTCTGTGGCACCTTATTCATCTTCTCCACCCAACCTCCTTTACTTATATTTAATTTGTCATAATATCACACCTTTAATGGAAGCAATAGAAATAGTCTTATTTCTTCAGTTTTAAATCAGAAAAGATTACAAAACTTACTGCCATTACAACAAAGCTACAATACACGTAATGAATGGAAGAACTTAGTACACATTTATAGGTAATATGGCTCCAAGAGATAAAACTCATCCTTTGGACCAGTGGTTCCCAACCTAGGGAGCATGAAGCCAAGAGAAGAACAATTTATAATGTAAAATTCTGGTGAAATAAATTCTTCTTAGCTGCCGTTTACCATCTCATTCATACCCACACTTCAGAACTGTTAATCAGAAATAAAAAATTGCAACAATTACTTTTCCATTAATTGGCATTTGTCACCAAATAAAAGAAGGCCAAAAATTTCATTTCCAGAAATTTTAATTTTTTTCTCGCACTTTTTCTGTGGTATTAATTATAGGTTAGTTAATCACAAAAACTAATATGAATTATGAATGGAAAGGGTTACACTTATCTCAATAAAAATACTGGTGAGGGCATTATGGTTTTGTGAAAACCATGGCAGAGGGATTATGTCAAAAAGTTTGAGAACCACTGCTTTAGATATTGTTCATATGCTTATGTAATCATTATGAAGGTTTCAAGTCAGTTTTTTAGACATTCTTAGAATGTTCCCTTTTATTCTCTGGCGGTGTTGTTGACTTTGGATTGAGAGTCTCCATTTCTATATGATCATCTGAGGTTGTGCCAGGCAAATAACCATTACTGCCAGTTCGATGAGGTTCCTCAAAAGAACAGTGTCTTCTAACTAGTTCCTCAAAGTCTGGATAAATCCCTCGCAGCACAAACACAATGCCAAACACATTCTTCATGAGAAAGATAGATGCATTATTTCCATAATAGAACCAAAGATAAAGCCGTACTGCAAGATATGGAATATCAATTAGACATAAATGAAGAAGATTGTACACAATTTTCAATGGTAAAGACAAGCGTTCAGATATTAAATCAGATAAACTAAGTTTGTAAACTGCAAGAGTTGGAAGAATGAAGTTGAAGGAGCAAAGAATAAGTACTGCATTTTCCAGTGTAAATGTTAGGATCATCTGGGTTTCATTTACTAGTAGTAATGCCAGAAGATTCACAGTGTCAAGAATCTCAATTCCTGTCTTGGCACACAATGATGTTACATAAGTGTAACGAGGGCTGTCACGTGGTGCCCAGTTGTGACCTTCCACTAACAAAAGGAAAATAATCCCAGATGTTGCAATTGTTACTTGAAGAAGCTGTGGACCAAACACCTCTTGATTAATAAGTTTATCTGGAATATCAGACTTGAATATCATCATTACTTTAGAAAGAAGAATCCCTGTGTAAAATAACCATGAAACATAACTCAGTGGTAATACACCAAGTTTTGATGTGGGAAACTTGCTTCCAAACACCTGCTTTGGTGAATATCGATACACTCTGTCTTGAATGGAAACATCTTCACTTGCTGTTAGGTACTGATAAGCAATTGTGAGGGTACCAAGGAAAGCAAACAGGCAGACAAAATCGGCAAGAAACCAAAAATATGCGAACACGGTGTTACTATACTGTCTGATTAAGTAGTAATTTAGGATAGTACCCTGAACAACTAGCAACAACGTCATGAAAGTAGCATCCATAATATGAAGAACCATTTTCTTGGGCAAACAACACCATATTGGATTGGAGTCTGTCTCGGAAGCCATGCCTGATTCTGCTTGTGTGAATTTATCAACAGCAATCACCGGAAACCAAAGTTACCTGCACATAACAAATCTTAAGGAGTAAAATGATATATGTACAAGTGCCATATCACTTTGCTGTATCAATAAAAAAAAAAGACAGAAAACTACAGCCGAATTACTTACCTCTTCAGCTGCATTGCTTCTCTTTCTAAATTTTATTACAACAAACACATCTGAACAACCCTGTTAGAATTCTACCTCAATTACTATCATTACAGCCTACTTCTCCTTCCCTCTTCATCAACTACCCCCAACTTTCGGTAAACACTGCGTTATTGGTGGGCAACATGGCCGCCGTGCGTCACGAGTGCTGCCATCTCTACACAGACTTCTACTAATTAAATACTAAATGACTACCAGCTCCGACAGCACGATCGCTAAAACGGCATGCTATCCTTTTGTCTCCTCGTCTGCTGTACATAAACACAATAATAATAAGATAATAAGATAATAAAATAAAAATGACATGGAACATAATTAAAAGGGAGACANCATTAAAGGAGGGACATAGACTTGAGAACAGGGTGCTGAGGAGAATATTTGGACCAAAAAGAGATGAAGTGACAGGAGGTTTGAGAAAAATGCATAATGAGGAGCTTCATAAGTTGTACTCTTCTCCAAGTATAAATAGAATCATCAAGGCAAGAAGGATGAGATGGGCAGGGAATGTAGCGCGAATGGGAGAGAAGAGGAATGAATGTAGGATATTGGTGGTAAAGCAAGAAGGAAAGAGACCACTAGGAAGACCAAGATGTGGGTGGATGGACAATATGAAATTGGATCTTAGAGAGATAGGATGGGATGGTACAGATTGGATTGATCTCGCTCATGATAAGGACTATTGGAGGGCTCTTGTGAACACAGTAATGTACTTTGGATTCCATAAAATGCTGGGAAGTTCTGGGTAGCTGCACAATTGGCAGCTTCTCAAGAAGGGCTCAGCTCCATGAGTGAGTGAGCGAATCCTAATCTTGTTAACAAGAGTGTATTTCAGATTCTCGGGTTTCATCATACTACTGAAATAAATAATAAATGGAAATTTCAGTATTATTGCTTGCTGTACATGATTCATATTACATTAATGTAAATGAAAAACTATATTCTGTGTATCTTTCAAGTGTAAGTTGTGACCAAAGTTATGAAATTGACTACAATTATCTGTTGGAAACAGAATTTTATTTCAAGTTTCCCTACCTTCAGCTTTCCAGAACAGAAGTATTGTATGTAATAGTTCACAATGTCCATTGCATTTAAGTAAGGGGGCATTGAATTGATGTAAATTAATAAATGTTCATACTTTACAAGCACTGGTGAGAAACTTTCTCTCGATAAATAATATTACAACCTGATCTCTTGAACTGCAGAGGTTCTTACTCCGTTGTGTTTTTTTTAATGAATTTGATATCACTTCACTCACACCCTTCCTGATGGATATGGGTGAAGTGGTATTGAACTCAGTTCAGAAAAAAAAAAAAGGAGTAAAAATCTATGGAGTACAAGAGGTCAGGGTTGCATAAATATTTACAGCTATTCTTGTGAACTAGTGATTCTCTGGGGCGTTGCAGTAAACACAAGCTGGTGGTATGATAGCATACCCTTTTACCGACCGTGCTCTCGGCACTGGCATCAGCCATTTTGTATCAATTGACTTGCCTCCGAATATTGTGACAGCAGTGCTGCTTCCATGACCGCACGGAGGCCATGTTGCCCGCCAATAGTTTTGAGTTTCCAAGGGCTGTTTCCGGTTACGGTCTGCCGGGAAAATAAGTTCGAAGAAGTAAAACTACTTGTTTTGTACACGCCTTGAAAAGTATCTTAAAGCTGACTTTCTTGGGGTGCTAGATAAGCAGCTGGTAGCTATAGTCTACTGAAGAGTGTCTTCATACATCACCCAGAATCTTACCAAAAATAACAACAAACGGGAGTGAAGTTTATACAGCTTACTGTTCGTTGGTTAGATGTACGGAAATTGACAATAATAACACCTTTCAACAGATATTCAGGACCTTCAGGGACGAAGCATCTGAGAAGTACGGGTTCTGTTGCAATCTTACACCTAACCCTCTCATTTCCGATTTAATACGACGGCGGGTATGTTAAAGAGTTACGGTATCAGAGATGTGGAATTATGTTTATCTATACTGGTCGTTTCATCGGGTACATACTGCGAAAAGCTGGCAGATGCCTTATACAGTTGCAGTAGGAAGCAAAGCAAGTACAAACTGTTAATTCACATGTGTAGACGTGTGCAAGATGTTATAAATTCGTCTTCAAACCCTCATATTGACTTCATTGTATTTGAAATTGACACCCGGTACAGAGGTTGCCTTGAAGACGTGGAAAAGGATATTATGCTGTTAAGCACAGGCTTCGTATTAGGACGTATGTGTTTTGTCCATGATAACAGCATTAAGCCCCTAGAGATGGTTGTGAACTACAATGATATATGGGATCTTCAAAGTAAATATGGAGGTCATGTATTAGCAGGGAGTGTGGTAAATGAAGCCAAATGCATGTATCTGGCAGAACGTATTCTGAAGTTGGTTTCAGGAGTTAGTGGTATATATTCAGGTTTACCTTACATTGGATGATCAGGGTAAAACGCTGAACAGTAAAATAATGCAAAAATATACAATGGTGATGTAAATTACAGTCATTAAACAATTTCTTTCATATTTAAGCAATGCTCTTACATTCTGTATAAAGAAAGGATACAAGTGAACTGTATCAATGTTCAGTGTCATCGCTGATTTTAACATTTAAGTAATTCTTAAGATATATTTCAGGAATTAAATAATGTTAAAAAATATGTGATGTGTATCTATTATTATGTACATTACAAGTTTTATGTTCTAATCCTCTTTATGTTTATATTAAATTTTGATCCAACTATTTAACGTAGCATAACGTTTCCACAGAAACATGAAATCTGATTCACATTTTATAACCAAAGATAATGCAAGTCAAAATATGACTGCAATACAGGTTATGTTGGCCTGTTTCTGTGATTGCCTTAGTCAAGCATGGTTCTTTCAGATATGCTGGCCCAGAAACTTAAGGGATAATTGTGGTTACAGGTATGCTGAGAAACAGATAAATGAATGAAAACTTTTCCGTAAACACTTCATTTCACAGATCTACTGAATACATAAATGTTTATATTTTAGTATTGCTGCAAATCTGAAAATGCTTCTGTTACACAGAACTCTAATCTCCAGGGTCATCCAGAGCAACCAGAAATATGATTTCACAGACGTACAAGTTCATGAACACAACCGTTCTAGAATTATTACTTAATCCCATTACCTTTCATGGGAGATCAATAGTTATTTATCATGTCTACCATTGGACCCTCTTCAAACATTAACTTCACAGAGTAATCCTTTGGGAGTAGCATTAACTTCAGAATTTTGCAGCTTTTGTCTCATTACAAAATGTACTATTGCCAAGATCATGGCAACCTCACTTTCAAATGAATGGTCATGCATGTCCATACAGTTTCAGTTACCGGTACCTTACAGAATTCTGTATTATGGATCTGTATATAATGTTTTTTGGTCTTTCTAAGATATGCCAGAAATTACACTTTTATATTCTGTTGTCTCCATTATCAATGTATGTTGATCTAGGGTGAATAACGTTATTATACGAGGGTCTGTCCCTCTACTTTTGTTTCCACATTTTTCTGGATGAGCCTGCAGCGTGTATGTTATATTTTGTAACTGCATTTTGGCTCAGACTGAATCTAGTAACAATGAGCAATGACAACTGGATGTTGTGTAGACTAATGCATATATATATATAAAATCAGGAACATGCTTTGATGCCAAAATTTAGACGAAGTTGTTCATAGAATACAAATGTTAGTATTGTATGTGGTGCAAGACGAATGAATCGAAGAATGTATCCCTGAAAGAAAGAAAGAAAACATGCATTTTTCTTAGAACATTTTTTTGTCTGTTATTTAAAAATGCTGTCAGTGCTGAGATTATGTATGTCAACTTAGGACAGTTAGTCACTGATGTTCAAAGGTAGCCTCAGAACTCTGAAGTCTTGCTGGTATAACAGAAAAGAAAGTAACTAGCCTTGTAATCTAGTGATAATATGTAATATAACACATAAAGCTTACAGTTGTACTGGTCCAGTGAGATCCCAGCAGTATTTAACTCCTTGGCACACATTGCATTGCATTAATTGCAGTGATTCCGTTCAAGTCATTAACATATGTTACGGCCTGATAAACCTCCAACTTCATGAATCACCATAAGAAGGGGTCCAGAGATTGGGGAGGATGTGATGGCTTGCAACATTTGCAGTCGGTAAGGCTTTACATGTAACCACCTAAACACGTTCCCCATTATTTTCTACAGAACATGGGTTCAGAACTAGCAGGCCTACCCATAATATATTTGCAGAACCTCCTTCTCAAGAAAGACAGGTGGCAAAAGTTCAGCCCCCGTCAAAAAAGGCGATGAGAGAAGGGACACAAACCTATTTGGTTTATAAATTTTAACTTAAATAACAACAGTTTTTTAAAACTTTAATATATCAAGACAACCGCTGTAGTTGTGAAAACTTTTGATTTTGTATATATTATGCATTATAAATATTGAATGTGTATATATTTTAACATTCAGAACACCCATCGTAATAGTGGTTTCCAAAGAGTATTGATGTCCCTCAGGTGATGGTCTATAGGGACCAAAACATGTAAGGGTGTTAAGAATTGAAGTAGTAAAAACTTCAACAGTCACACTGGACAGAGTTGTTTTATCTTTTATAACAAAGAGGAGAGGTATGATGAAAAGTCAATCTGCTACACTCATCACGCAAAAAGTGACGCTTTTGCTCGTTTTGAGTGCAGGAAGGATTTAAATGAGAGCATTCACTAAGTAGTAAATTTCCTTGATTTGTGACACTGAGTAGCCTTGTAGGCAGAACCAAAACTTTCAGAGAAACATGCTGCCTCTGTTTTCAGGACTCCTGAAAAATGGCAGTTTTCACCTATAAGACCACACAGTGTTATAGCCTAGAAGATGAGAATGTGAATATTATTACTGCGATGACCTTAAAACGTACATTTTGATGTCCTGACACACAGCTATCAAAGGTTAATTTGTCTGAACATTACAACATCCTATTAATACAGGGTGGGGCACAGAAACTTCCTTTTTGTGAAGACGCATTGTGAAGGGAGGGGAGGTCGCAGAAAAGTGGGGATAGGCTCGCGCGTTTGCTCAGTCGCGGAAGTTTCTATCTAATATCCCTCGATAGGAAACATGAGGTGGACGAGTGAGCAGCGCGCGTTTGCTGTCGAAGCCTATTTTTCGAACAACCATTCCTATGTGGCAGTGCAGCGTGCATTCTGTGCTCACTTCAGAAGCCCAGAGGTCCGGTTCCCGACCGGAAATCGATTGTTTTGTGGGTAGAGAACTTTAGGACAACCGGGAGTGTGGTGAAAAAATCATCAGGATGACAACGGACCATTACGACGCCAGAAAATGTGGAGGCAGTTCAACAGTCGATTTTGAGATCTTTTTCGAACCAGCTCTTGAAGAAATACATCTAGGAAATGTTTGGTTCCAACAGGATGGTTTCACGGCCCACACAGCCTGAGCTTCGATGACAGTTTTGAGGGCAAAGTTCCGCGGACAGCTCATCTCGCTTCCAGGTGACATCCTGTGGGCAGCGCACTCACCTGTGATTTTTTTATGGGGATACCTCAAGCAGAGGTTTTAAACATCGCCCCACAAACCTGCTTCAGCTAAAGAATGTTATTCGGCAGGAAGTAGCCCAAATTCCGGTGCACATGTTGGAACGTGCAGAGGGGAACTTCAGAGAACGGTTGCATCAGTTCATAGAGAATGGTAGCCACCACCTTCAAGATATTTTGTTTAAAACTACATGATTTAAAACTTTAAAGTATGTTCTTTTATTAGCTAAACATAAATTTTGTCTATCTGCAATAATTTTTCTTTTATGCGCCTTCAAAAAAAGGAAGTTTCTGCGCACCACCCTGTATTATTTTCAATACTACATTCATTTTTCAAATGTTTTATTACCTTGAAGAAACCAAGTGGACCCAATTTTGCTGTGTAGGTAATTATATGCCACATATTCTGTAACAAAAACATAAACAGCAGGTATAATACAAAGTGATAGTCATTTTACTCCTTTCCTTTAATTTTACTTTTCATATATTTCAGTCATGCTGCTGTTTCCATCAACATTAACTGCACTTGTGCTGACAGCACATTGATTAAATATTGTGTTTCCACCCTAGTGAATATATAGAAATTAGGAAAAGCACATCACACTTCCTGCTGAAATGGTGCCAAACAAGAATTTTGTACAGGTAATTACATTTTTAAGTTTCTGAATGTATGACTGTGAACAAAGCCAAAACATGAATAAACAGCCAGAGGAAACTGTGGTGTTGCGAGCTTAAAAATAAATGTAAGCCTGAAGCCTGTGATGACTGAAGAGAATATTAAAATTATTTGTGCAAGCTTTTTATTCAAAGCCTTTTAAAGAATTTGTAATAATTTCAGTGTAGCCAATTCTGAATTCTGCATACCCTACATTTGAAGAAGCTGATACTGTTGCTGATTTAAAAGTAGGTGTAGTGTGATAATGAAAACAAATCTGAACACTGCTGTACAAGTTTTTATTCAGAGTCTTACAAAGCCAATTAGAAGGGATTCTAAAGGACTTGAAATATTCTGACACAGTCTTCAGCAAATGCTAGGAGCTGGGATAGCGACTGGATACAGGCTGGACAACTGATGGGTCAGAGTTTTCTCTTCTTCATGATGTCCAGACAGGCTCTGGGGCCCACCCAGTCTCCTATCCAATAGGTACAAGGGTTCTTTCCGTGAGGGTAAAGTGGCAGGGGCATGAAGCTAACCACTCACCTCCAACTAGTGCCGAGGTCAAAATATGGATCTATACATCCACTCCCCGTATGCCTTCATGGCATAGTACAAGTACTTAATTAATTAAGCACAGGGACAACTTTACCTTTTTTTTTTCTTTTACCTTCAGCAAATGCTGCCCTGAAAGCTTCAGATGAAAATGATCCTAACAAATGTATAGAATTTTGTTCAGGGTCTCTTATAGTGCATCAGGCTGATCCAGAACATGCCAAAAATGTTCCGGACAAAGCTGCATTTAACCTTTGTTGTCCACATGTCTCACTGCTGTGTCAAAGCATGTGTGGGTCCAGCAGGCCTGGCATCACACTGTTTACAATATAAATCCCATTACCACATTTTTTATGAAGATTCTAATATGGACAACTAAGAGTTTGAACATGTTGAATAAATAACCCATAGATGGAATGTATACATTGGAGGTAGCTTGTTCAACCACATATAGATGGAAATGGTGTGTGAGAAACTTGTGAAAATCAACTAAAGACTGAAAACTTGGTCAGGTGGACAAAAGCCATGAAAATAGGAAAGTCAACTGAAGACATGGGGGGGGGGAGACACAAACAAAACTGCCTGTTCTTTAGTTAATCAGGCCTTTATACCGCATGAATATGATTTTGGAAACATGAAGCCATAAAATGTTGAATATGTTCATTTACCTTAAATTCTCCAGGTCTGGCATTCATTCTCCTAGTCTTGATGACATCAATTGGTTGGGTCAGTGTTGTTGCTACCCCACCCTGTAGGAGAAACATCAAGGGAATGAGCATTCAGTTATCCAAGATATAGAGAAAGAATAGTCAGTACTTCAAACTTCATGTTTGGAGCATCAGATTGAAGCAGATTATGCCAAGAGTGTTAACACTTTGCGGACCGCGCACCCTTTAAAAGGTTTTTCGCTTTTAAACATGGCGGACCGTTCGTGTGTTAACAGGCTTTTAGAACACGATAAGTAGCAACACACTATACATTGCTCTGGTGCCACCTACATTGCATGCAACCGCCTGCAGATGCATGATAAGACTGGAATGTTTAGTTAGCAGTCAGTAACTTGGCCTCGCTGTTTACTTAACTGACTATAAAGGAAAATGCTTTGCCTTCTTCCATTCCATTTATTTCGTGTCCATGGATCATTATACATGATATAAGACAAGCTGTGTGTATCAGCCAGTAGCTAGTGGGGAGAATGGATCAAGGACAAATTCTCC
>NW_019734311.1:668502-684597 GCF_002891405.2 Cryptotermes secundus
GACTCTTGAGTGATATGCGGAAAAATACCCTCGTGAAAATTGTGATGAGTGAACATTCCAAGGGGAAGAATATTTCTAGGCAATGCCGTGTTTGCACAGTTCACAAAAAAAGGAGTATGTCTACACTTGCAAGTTCTGTGTAATGCCACTTCACAAAGGGGAAAGTTTCCAGAAATATCACACCCTCAAGCACTTCTAGGAGCACTGGTAAGTTCTCCAACAATTTTAGTTCAAAAAATTAATTAGGAGATTTTATATTAATTTTTAAAGTGAACAGTGCACAAGTTAGGGTAGTATGTTTAAAAATTCCGGTCCCCAGGGTGATTTAAATATTTAAATACCAGTCCATGAAGTGTTAAAAGTACTCAGCAACAAATGCATTTCAACGCTCTAAAGAAGCAGACCTCATATATTTTAATCACAACTGAATATATCTCATTAGAAGGAAATGATTCCGAGAGCCAAAACAAAATCGATATCCAAAGGTTCATACTGGGTAGAATGTTAAACATGAACATTGGAAAATCCTTGCAGAATTATACAGTGTATACAAGAAATGTAAACCATTTTGCCATAACTGCCGCTAGCAGTAGCTGGGAGAATAACATATGGTGGGCAAACATATGTATGTCACAAATTTGTTTCCTAGTAACTTTAGAAAGGGGCACATAGTAGCGTAGTTGGTTGAGGCACTATGCTACAAGCCGGAAGGTAGTGGGTTCAAGTCCCGATGAGGTCATTGGATTTTTTCAATTGACCTAATCCTTCCGGCCACACTATGGCCTTGGGGTCGACTCAGCCTCTAACACAAATGAGTACCAGGAATATTTTTGGAATGTTCTTGGGGGTAAAGGGCAGCTGGTATGTAGGGCTGACAATGTTGCCACTATCTATGAGCCAAGTGTCTAGAAAATGTGGGAACCTGAACATCTCACAACCCTTTGGGCCTCCACAGCCTGTGACACAGATATCTTTACTTTTCTTTATGTAACTATATAAAAGCAGTAAATTTTCTTTGAAATTTTTTCCCACTGGATGAGAATTCTAGATAAGTGGATAACCAGGGGTTTATTATATACAGATGGCACCAGTGTTCCCACCTCCAAAGTTGTCAAAGTAGCTGTGTTGATACTGTTTGTTTAAAACATTGTGAGGGTATGTCATACCTCAAGTAGGCAACCTGACAAGAAAACTTTGTAATCCATCTCCTCACCAGATCGCACACATACACATAAATGGAGGTGCCCGTCAAATAGAAATCAAAATTAAAAATTTAATTAAGGTAGTGGTAAATTTAAAGGTACAAAAGTAGGTACAATGAAATTTCATCATAACACACTATATTACAATGTATAATGATATATATACCCTGCATATTCAGTACTCATGACTGTAGAAGTCTAAGTACTTGAACTGTTTAAATAAAAGAAAAATATTTGTATATCTGTCTAAGGATTCATGTAACTCGAACCTGTACAAGTTTGGGACTTGTAGTATTTTGGTTTATGACATACTACTATGTCCAGTTTATTTTGTTTGAATTTACAAACTGGACATTGGGCTGGAACTAATCTGATAAAGTACTTACTTTAAGATTGGCTGTGCCATAGCTCAAGCAGTTAGTCTCTGGCTTCCTACTGCGGCGGCCCGGGTTCGATCCCGGGTCTGGTCAAGTGGCTCTGGGGCAGATTTTTTCAAAGTACTTCGGTTTCCCCTGCCAAACTTCATTCCACCAATTGCTCCAGAATCACCCTCACCTATCATCTGAGGCTGGTACAATAGGCCAGAAGTGGCCGCAGTACAGGGGACTTAGTCCCACCCCACTAGCATTAAAAAAATTACTTCAAGATTTATTTGAACACTGAACTACTGAGGCCAATATAATTTACTGTTTTGAATTTTACAAATTCCACTCTAATAGCTGATCATGACATGATTTCCATAACCATCAGAATGAGCCAAACAAAAAACTTGAAAAAATTTAGATATGCTGTAGTATTTTCTCAATTATGGTTTAGCAAGGCTCAAAATTTTACATTTTTCTTTTACTGACTGAGGACAGCAGCAAAATAAAGACAGTCTACAGTTCCAATTACTAACCATCATCCCATCCCACAGTACGTAACCATGTCCACACTCACAGCGGCAAGGCTCGCCAGAAAATGTGTTGTCAGGTTGTCTGCGAAGTTCCGATCCAGTAACATTGTTTTAAATTGGTCATAACAGGACAGCTGTCCAATAGTCATCAGCACAGACCTTCCAGTAGCAGTGGATGCACCACAAAATAATTGCCGGAATCCCTCTTCCTTATACACTCGCCATATCCCATCAAATGCATGGCGATAACTAAAACACAGTTCGTTTTTTAACTTTACAAGATATGTATGTGAGGAGGCACTATTTTCAGACAAAGACAAAACAACTCCATCCAGTGTGACTATTTTATAAGTCACTGAAATATTCACCAGTCACAATGCAGTATCTGCCTCAAAGCGAACTGAATGCATTTGTTTTGCAAGAGCGGCAGGACAGACTACCAGTATTCATGCACAGTACAGACTTCAGCTCATGTGTGTTTTTTAACAGTTATCATTCTTTAAGTTATGGTGTAGGCAGTGAAGTTCATGCTCTCAAGAGATTCAAAACACGTGATTTATTTTATCTTCAACAAAGCTTTAGTCATTATACGTACAGTGTCTGTTCAATCTGAACTCCTTTATTTAGCAATAATTGCCAGCTGCACAAATTATATAGTACCAAGTGAAAATCAAATTGTTTCTTACACATCATAATTGAGGAGCAAGTTGAAGGAAATGATTATGACATATTTGAAGATATTATTCCATCACCTGCCTGGAGCAGCTGAAGAAAACCACAGAATCTTTGCCTCTGAATAGTCCATTTCTCAGCTGATATTTTCACTGAGAGCCATTCAAATATACAGTATGATTGATAACCACAATATAAGAAAATTCAGCCTTTAAGTCTTCTCCATAAACTGTATGCAACCTCTGTGGCTGAACACTCTTATGTGATAAGCTCAGATTGTGTGTACCTTCTGAGAGCAAATACAGTAATTGCAACTGAACAACCACTGTTTTGTCCATGTTCCACACAGATGAGTCATGTTTGGATGATTCAAGCAAGCAACAAACAATTACTTTTGTGACATATAATATGAAAGAATAGTTGTACACTTACTTCCGCCTCTTGGCAGGTGGCAGTTTGATATCATTCTGCATACGGATATTCATGAGATCAGCTGGGGTCCCAATGAAACCACCAATTATTCCCCCAACAGCTGCTATTCCAATTTTCTCAGAGAAAGATATTTTCTCACCTGGTTTAGTTATGAATTCTTTGGCGGCCTGTGAATAGGAATGAACACAGATTCATAAATATACAAACTTTGCTGTCATGTGACAGGAGCTGGTAAATATTTTGAAGATTTTCACTAGGACATTCTTCAGATGAAATTATGGAGTAGAAGTACATGTTGTTCAATAGTGTTCTTCACTTTGGTAGGACACAAACACAAAGAATGTTCACAGTCAACTGGCCTTGACAGAAAATGACTGATGGAACTGAAATGGACACATTATCATGGCAGATGGCTTGTGACAGATGCTCAACCTTATTTTACATACATATACATTATAATGTTCATATTTTATATGAACATGATCCTAACACTCAGGCTCATGCTTTATTCTTGTTCCTATAAGTGTGATTTAAGACAGAAATTGGATTTGTTCATATCTTTTCAGAGCTCTTAAAAAAAGTCTGCTTCAAATGAGAAGTATCTGCATTCCTGACATAAATCTAATTGTGTTTTCATCAGCTGAATCACTATTTCACAAGTTCACTGCATAGACTATTGCTAGCCATGGTTTGGCTCAGAAGGAAAGAATAAAGTATATAAAAATTAATGCAGACACATGCACTACTTCAGCTCAGCATGGATCTGATCCACTCTGCTCAGACCTTCAAATTTTTTCAAATGAGAATAGTTTGCCAGATTGGTCCAAAGGTAGAAGACCAAAAGAAGCTAGAAACAGCCAAACAATATACAAACAAAACACTGGGTTTTACCTGTGATTATAGTGCACGCAGGCAAAATGCCATGAAATAATACAACCTTATATTATGTGACTGTTGTAAATAAATTATATTGAATGAAGAACTGCTGATTAAACTAGTTACAGTTCATGTTCAACTCTATAATCAGAACAAAAAATACTAATACTAATAAACGAGTCAGGAAGTGTACATGTGCCTACACAGTAACAACTGTTAATGTTTTGCTCTTGTATGTTTAATTATCTTGAAAACTGTAAGACTTATATAAAAAGTGTACTTGGCATGAAGTGTGTGCTTCCATTTTCTGTTTGACACATTTTTTGCTTCCAAAAATGTCTAGTGAGATATGCACAAGTTACTCTACAGATCCTTGCAGAAATGCACATAGGTTTTCATGTAAAGTTCAACATTATTGTCTGATTTTAACCCAAACCAAAGTAGGTTAACAAATTTTAGTCCAAACCCCTCAATATCCAGTTTCATGGAAATCAGTGCTATGGTTCTAGAGTTGTTAGCATATGAACATACAAATAGGCAGATATGCTGAAGATAATGGATGCATTTTTCCAACTTCTCATTACTAATGTGCCAAAAAGAAGGTACATGGGGCAAGATATCCAAACACTGAATTGCCCAAGTACTCAGCACGTCACCCCTCAGCAATATTCAAATATATGAATTGCTATCCCAGATATAACAGACTTAAAAGCACTTATAAACTGTTGTAAATACTTTTACATGTGACTATCCACAGGGTTTGGACTGATAATTGAATTCATTTAACACTTGTAACCTGTAACTTGTAACTACAAATACCTATATACAGGTCATGGATCTACACACACTACAAATCACTACTCCAATCATTATGGCTTCTATGTCTTCACTAGGCACTGCTACGTAATAGTTCCCCACAGTGGAGATCCTCCTGCTCTTGTGCTTCTGTCATTGCTGGCTGGCTACCATCTCACAACTCTCTGTCCCTCAACTCTGACAGAGTCCTCCCTTCAGAACTGGCATATTATGGACGAAATGTGGTATGCAAATATTTTATTTATCTGTAATATTACATGGTAATTTTCCCATATACTTCACAAGCAATATAAACAAACTTACATAAACATACATAAAAATGACAAGACTCTATTATAAATGGTTATATACAGGGTGTCCCAGGAGGAATGTGCCAAACTTCGGGAGGGTGTTCCTTATGTTAAAGTATGCCGATATAACCCAAAACACCTATGTCCAAAGTTGAACGGTTACGGAGATAATGGCCCAAGAAAAGTGTGGTCTTCTGGCAGGTCCAAGCACTGTACCTCGCTGTACCTCTCAGCTGAGAGCCCTTATCTATGTTTGTCCTTGAGTGCGATGATACTCCCTAGCCGTGCTTATGTAGTTGGCTCATACCAGAACGCGCAGTCAGCACGTTACGTCATCGCTCGCCAGTCATGTGTTATGTATACTGCTTGGAAACCTAAGGACAATTATGACATGGCGAGCGAGTATTTTGTACTTCACTTTTATGGCTTTCCGTCACTCACAAGTTAGTTTGATGTTACGTACATTATTAACATTACAGAATCCACATATTCCTGCCAGTTTTAATATGTATTTTGTAATCAACAAGTGTGTAACCCCGGTCAAAGTTTGACACTTCTCTGGCCATTATCTCCGTAACCGTTCAACTTTGGACATAGGTGTTTTGGGTTATATTGGCATACTTTAACATAAGGAACACCCTCCCGAAGTTTGGCACATTCCTCCTGGGACACCCTGTATATAATAAATTTGGCAACACTGTATAATTTATATATATTTATTCAATTCAATACATTACTCTTTCTTGTGTACCTGGACCACCTAAGCACAGAAGCCTGAGAAGTAGCAAAGAAATTTTTAAATACATCTCTGATAATGAATGTATCAGAACCACCTTTTCATAAATACGTCATAAGTTTTCAAGATCAGGAGGGTCTGCTTCAGCCTCTAGGTCCCCAGACTGCCATGTACAATAATTATTTCTCAAAACACTGCTTAAATATGCTGAAACCCAAAGAGTTATGTCTAAGTAGTCTGGAAATGGATTTAACTTTTTAACAAAATACATAGAATTTCTTTACACTGATTCTGAGTGCATTTTCACTGATTGCCCTCACTTCACAGTGTACAGATGTAAATTACTTTGGGCTTGTCATTTTATAACTGCTATAGTCTAGTTAACACCTTTCTGCAAAAGTAAATGCCTCATCTCCTAGTGATTACATCATTCCAGGTGAAGTTTTATCTGATGCAATATGTAACTTTCCTGCTTGCAGATTTTTACTGAATTTACATACCATACATCACCATCACTCTTTGGGTTATATGCTTCAACATACTGTCATAAAGCAGTAATCTGTGTCAACCATGGCAAATAAAACAATATCAAAGTAATAGTTATAACAGAAAAATAATGCTGCCCTTGGTGCCTTTTTTGTGAATACATTTTGTCTTATTAATGGCTCCAATGCAATTAGTTTCATTTGCTTGAGAAGCCTGTTCATTTTTTTGCCACTTCTCCTTCATTAGTTTAAGCAAAATGATGGACCTTAACATTTCCCAAATGACATTACAAGTTTCATATATTACTTCCTTTACCACTGTCTCCCCCAACTAGAATTTAGACGGAAGAAAGAAATGTATCATAGAAGGGCATTTACAGGCACTTTCAGATGAATGAGGAGTGTGACCTCAGCATCCTGTTACTTAGTTCTATCATTTGTAGTTATTAAATTGGAACCAATATTAACGAATCAACACGTCTTTAATGTGTGAAATATCTTATTGCTCTAACAAATTTTGTACTCTGTTTTAAATTTATGATATTCCTGTAATACATATTTTTTACTTTCTTAACTAATCAGCGGATACAAATTTCACAAAGTTTTGAATCTTCTGCTACCTCCAAACATTTCTGGAAGATCGAAGTTTGATAATGTGAGGAAATTAAATTGGAATATTTGTGAATAAATACTGTTTGTAAGTTGAAATGCAATTTATGAACAGTTCCAGTTTTAAAGTCAAATTGACAAAAAAAGAGCTGAGTTTTGTAAGTGTGGATCTGAACCATCTCTAAGTTAAGTAAATGAATTTAATTTTCTTTTGCAAAACACTAATTCTGACCAAAAGTAAAATTGTGATGAAAATGTTTATGCTGAAGTCACTGCTATCTGCTTCACTGGAAAAATTCCATCACACAATTTTGACCTGTGCTTAAATAATGGTAATAGTTTATACCTCAAAGTTGAAAGAACTTGCTCTATGATATCCAAATGTGTCTGAAAAACTTTTCATCTCCTCACAGGCAGTGAAATTCTCTCAACAAGTTCAGCTTTGCACAAACTGTGTGCATTCAGAACAGGAAACTATGCTTCACCAATTCACAGCATGCATTAACAATTCCAATAGTTCCCTCTTCATTGACAGTTTAAATGAATCTGAGGTAGGGCAGGGGCCAATACCTGAGTTGAGCTCAGCTGAGCTGAGGTGAACTAAGAGCACTGCAATAGGTGTGCACCATGCTGAAACCTCTGTTCAAAAATACATGCATCATAACCATCACTCAACACAGTAGATGACTTGGTAACAGCAAACAAATACTGACCTCATAGACTGCAAATCTTGTAGTTGAATATGTGAGTTGGCGCAGCACAGCTGCTGTAAGACCATGGTTGAGACTTAATACTCCCTCCTGCTTTATGACATTCATTGTAAGGCGAACTATGGAGTGGTTCACATCTTGCTGAGTTTGCTGATGTACCTGTCATGGCAGAGAAGTGGATATATACACTGCTGCCTACAATCCATTTGTCCATCACACAGAATATTAATGCACAAAAAAATCTAATTGACTCTTAGCGATCAGAACTGAAGGCAGTTTTATGTTCTAGGCAGTATATCATACATAACAACTGTGAGGAACCAAATCTTAATTTGGCACAGTGTAGGATCACAAATTTGAAAATAACAGTATATTATAAACAGAAACGGCTAAGAAAAAGAACATACTTTGCACCAGAATGTACCAGGAAAAATAATGAGGCCTAATGAGTATCTCAAAAACAGTGTACTGTAAAGAAAGAGCATCTTTTCTTGAGGCAAAATCAATACATAAAATAATGTGATAGCAATGAAATCAATAATAAAAATGCATCATAGCAAATCAGGTAACCTTTAGCCAAGATGGGAACAGAACTTTCACACATACAATAAAAAGACCATGCTATGAATCTATGAATGGATGGGAATCATACTGTAAATAATCACTGTATTAAATTAAACCTTGTCAATAAGGAATATATTGAAACTAAAGAAGTTCTACATAACAGTCTCCTTTGGCAAGGTTATATTAAATTTAATATTAAGAGGCTGAAAAATTATGTAATTTTGTCATTCTACAGACCTTTAGGGCTACCAATGATGCTTCATACTGCAACATTCTTAAATATATGAAGTCTGCACTTTGTACAGTTTCCGTGTGTTTCCATGTGGTTTTTAAGAAGGAACTGTTTACCTTTATTGTGTCCAGAGGCTGTGTAAAACAAGCTGCTGCAGCAGAGGCCACACCTCCCATCCACCATCTTGGCACACGAATTTCTGTCATATTTCCCCTGTCCAGTCAACCAATTCACATTGAAAATAAATTTCTTATGTGATTTCAAACTTCTGATCAACTGATCAATTAACTGAAAGAAGATTTGTCAAATAGCTGTCAAGTTAGATATGGAGCTCCTCAAGGTTCCATTCTTGGTCCATTACTTTTCATTTTATGTAAAAATGGTATGACAATAACACTAAGCCTGTAATATATGATGATTGCATTAGATACCACCTCCTTTAACATTACGACACCCTACATTCTGCCCATAGTATATGTACATAATTATAACTGTCTTTATATCTATTACAACAATGAATCACTTGTATAATACATGATACAATAATAGTTATTTTGTAGTACCACACATATTATAATAATAACAAATAATTATAATTAAATTGTCGTATATTATAAAAGTGATCTGTTATTTTCAGTTATGAAGATAATCATAATTACATTAATACACAACAGAATGCAAACATTAAAATGTACTTATGTGTTTCATGATTCCCATAATGAAATGTGATCACTTCCCCAAGCTGTATTAATCAACCAGTGCTTAGAAATGGGATGTGGCATATTTCCTGTGAGACAGAAAATCAAGTTTAAAATATTATGAGGTTGAAATTTGTGCTTCGGTGAGTTACATGGATTCAACATGTCATACACATACCCTCTGATTGCATTAAGGGCTTAGTGCCACTTGCCACTTGATATGGAGGGTGTCTGCAAACATACTGAATCTGTGTAGGTTTCTTTGCGGGTAGGGTGAGACTGAGTACACTCAGTACGTCGGCCACTGTTTGGCCTACTGTACCATCCCCAGATGATAGATGACATGTAGCAGTCATTGTAGCAACTGACAGCCAATAAAGAATGGTCCAGTATCTTCGAGGTTGGGTGCAGATGACTGTCCTCCTGCTTGGGGGTTTGGTGGAAACCGAAGACACTCTCACAATAAGAACCTGACATGTTACAAAAAGCAACACAGGCAAGCAAAGGAAGAATGCCATTATACATTCTGTGCGGTTTAACAGTTCATATGCACACTTTTGATGGAATTCTCTTGAAATTAAAAATTAGGAAAATCACAACCTATTTTCTGTTTATGTCTGACACGATTTGGTTCGCTGTCACAAGATTATTCGTACAATTTAACTTAGATAATATATTGCTATATCTTATTATTAGCTTTTTCTTTATTTAAATGGGGGATGTCAACAATTTGAATATATTCGTGACATATCCACTTTTTACGCACGCTAATTAAACTCGAACTTATTCATTTGAAGAACAATATATATATATATATAGCAAATTTAAATTTCACGGTTATGTAATAACCTCAAATATCATGGGTCATCCATATTATGCGCGTACTCTAGGACCTCCTGATTTGCACAATTTCCTCCGTTTCCCTTCACTATCGAATACTTATTCGATATCAAACTGTAACTATCGATAAATCTAAGTCCCTAATACTTTAATCCGTGGTCACAATCGGTCACGTTGAACACAACGAATACTTCAATCGAGTATCAAAACTATAAACTGATTTCTTTCTTACGGCATGGTGCGAAACAAGTACAATTATACGTTTAAAATTGATGGGATTCATCAGTAATGCGCATCGCACACGAGATACTCTTTCCTGCCCTACCTTATTACCTATGACACGATTGCCACTCACATCTTGAAAACTACTTACAGGAATAATCCGATACAAATTATGAGATAAAATTTCCTCCGTGTTAAACACCTAAATATAGACCTATAAACAAACTACAGTAACTTCAACCCCCACCCCCTCAACCCGTTCGGACCGAACAACCGTGCCAATCATCGTGCGGTGTGGGGAGATATGCACTAGCGACTTCTAAAGGTAACTTGTATAAATTACTTGAACTAAGTGGACAGCCGGGATCGGTCGGGATATCGTAGTCGGTATAGCGACTGGATATGGGCTGGTCGGAGCTCGAGTCCCTGTACGGTCATGAATTTTCCAGACCGGCTCTGGGGTCCACCCAACCTCCAATCCAATTAGTACTGGGGGCTCTTCCCTCGGGGGTAAAGCGGCCGGGGCGTGAAGCTGACCGCTCACCTCCAGCTAGTGCCGAGGTCAAGAAAATGTGGATCTATACATCCACTCACTCATACTCCTTCACGGTGTAGTGCTTTTAATTAATTAAGCACGAGGACAACTTTACCTTTTACTTGAACTAAGTGACACAAATCGCGGTCACAGTAGCCGAGCGGTCTAAGGCAAGTACTGTCTTCGCTTGGAAAACGAGATCGTGGGTTCGAATCCCACTCAGGGCATGGATGTTTAGTTTGTGTGTGTGCGTTTTTCTGTGTTTGTTTGCAGGTAGAGACCTTGCGATGAGATGATCACCTGCCCAAGGAGTCCTACCGAATGTGTAAGATCTAGAAAAACCGAAGTGAACAGAGAAATTCATAGAGGTAGGCCTAGGCCCACTGGGACTGGAAACCCGAATTGAATTTATTTGCATTCCATAGATCCTAAGTAGGTTAATACCTCTGGATATAGAACAAGTAATATCTACTGGTACAAGTAATTTTATCTTAAACTAATATAGCTTAATTCTGCATTATTCTCTATTTACATTGAGGTCTTCATCTACAGAGTAGAAGGAATGAGCATGCAGATATTTCTTTAGCTCTGATTTAAAATGTTTAGTATCATTACTCAAGTTTTTTATACTTTGTGGGAGACTATTGTACACATTTATGCCAGAAAAGTAGACTCCTTTTTGATATAGTGATAAGTTTGATGAAGGTAGATGGAAGTTATATTTTTGTCATGTTATGGATATTGGAATTTAATTCAAATTTATTTTTGTTGTCATCCGACTACTTCGGTTTCCCTTGCCAATCTTCATTCACCAAATTCTCCATCATCATAATCACCCGGGGCAGGCTACAATAGGCCAATCAGTGGCCGCCGTGCCGAGTGGACCCAGTTGGACTCCACCTCCCGTTAAGCGAATTAAAAAAACAAAAAATAAGTAAAAATTAGAACAAAAACAATTCAGTGAATTTGCTTCCTTCAAAACAGGGGAAACACCCACTCTGAATTGATTGCAATGCGGGCACTATGGATGACTGTTCTCTTTATATTTACGTTTGTATTACGTTAAATCATGGATTTGAGAGGCATCATGATTTTCCAGAAGGGGGCAGCCCGAAAACTTGCTTACAAATTTAAAATTTAGGTCACCTGTGCGCGCTTAGCCTTAGGCTGTTTTTACTGATCAGCATAGAGCAGGGACAGGAAAACTTTACAGCCGTAGACCCTGATTAGGAATTGCGTTTTGTTGGGCCTTATTTCAGAAAAAATTGGGTGAAGACTGTGGAAAGAATGTCTCCTTCTGCAAAGATCACCCGACACTAACTTCTGATATTCCTATAGCAAAATTTGTTACTACATTACGCGGGAAGTTTTAAGAAATCTTCATATGAATTAAAAATATCACAGGCAATTTTCACAACAGCTCTGTGGGCCTGTATAAGGGCTCCTTGACGCTCGTATGGTCTTGATCCTGAGAGCGTTGTTAATCACCAAGTTAATAAATGTTACGGCAAGGCTGTCCCTGTGCTCGACTAATTAAGCACTATGGCATGAAGACATATAGGGGAGAGTATGCAATGAACCATGTATTCTTGACCTCAGCACTAGTTGCAGGTGAGTGGCCAGCTTCACACACTGGCTCCTTTACCCCCGTACCCACTGGCTAGGAGGCTCAGTGGGCCTCAGAACCAGTCTAGACTACGTGGAGAGGAGAAAAATGTTTCCTATAGTAACTTGAATTCTGACCCCTCGGCCATCCAGCACGTAGCCAGTCATTATACTGACTATGCTAGCCCTGCTCGTAATATATGTTATATCAAATATACATGGATATATGTTATAAGTTGTACAAATTAGATAAACTATCAGAAGCTAGTGCGTCATTACATAACACATTCAAATATACATGGATATAAGAAAATCAGTGGATACATTTCCCCACCGGAAACTGAAAAAGCCTCCACTATTCAACTTCCAGCATGGAATCAAGGCAGTCCCAAATACAGACGATCTTGTCCATAGGCCAGAACTACAGCAAAAGTATTTGAAGCACTCTTATTCAGCTTGTTGGACTGTAAAGCCAAAAGATTGTCAGTCAATAATTCTAAAGATGTACATATTATATTGCGACCTAATGACTGTGTCTGCCAGCGAGAAGCTGTTTTTCTCTTGATAGGCTTATGCACTTGTACTGAAAATCATGGAGAGGATAAAGGACATGTACAGACAGACACTAATTTTGTTGCTTTTTGTATCAGTTTTTGCAGTTTGCATTATGCTCATGGGCATTCATATGTTGGTTGACTTGTTAAGTTTGTTTTCAGATCAAACCCAGATTTAATCCATGGTAAAGCATCAAAGTAACAATTAGTTCCTAAATTTCTGAGATCTCATTTACCTTGTTTTGGTTAAAGATACATACATTTCCTTCCACATTCTGTTTCAATATACCGTATTTACGCATGTATAGGCCGCACATTTTTTGCCAAAAATTCAAGAGGAAAACTGGGGTGCGGCTTATATTCGAAATATTCGAAATCACACTTCATTTAAAAAAAATTATATTCATAATTAATAATAATAATTTCTCCTCCTGAAATAATATTCCAAGAAAATTACTTTTTCTATAATTTCTGTCTGAAAATTGTGCTGCGGCCTATACATGCGTAAATACGGTATATTTCATTCTGCCATCTGTTTGGATGATTCGACTTCACATGTATTTGCAGACTTCTTAGTACATCCAGCAGTACCCATGAAACAACTAGAAATCACTGGATAGATTTTCATGAAAATATGGCCACTGCTGAATTTTACGAAAAATTGTCACTCAGAACGAACATGTTTAACAATGACTTTACATGATACCATAGATGCATTTCTGCAATTATCTCACTAAACATTAAATGGACAGAAAAAAGTTTTACTGAACAGTGATAGTTTTTATCCAATATATTTTCTCTGTATGAAAATTTTATGGCATTTTCAAACTTCAGTTATCAGCAATCAACATGGCCTTCAAAACACAACTGGAGTTAAGAGGGAGGTGGTAAAAATCCTTAGAGTTTAGACTTCACTAAAATTAGAATTGTATTATTCTGTTAATGTAATGCTTTATTACAGTATGACTTTGAGGCATATACGTGTATTACACAATTTATATATAGTTTCTGTTTAGTGTGTGCAATAAGGGTGAAAATTAGAGCCTTAATATTGATCACTTATACATTTAGCAGTAGGTCTCATAATAATTTTATGTAAATTTAATATCAGTTTATTGCAATGAAGAGTTCATCACAGTTTTCACTATTTCATTTACAATCCCTTCAGCAAAAACCCACCTGTTAAATGTGCATTGTATACTTTTATATCACCTTCTTTCTTAATTTGCAATCCCCTTGGGGTTGGTTGTTGCAGTTGGTGCTATCTGTAGGAAGGAAAGGAGAAAGAAAAAAATGGGAGGCAATTTCTCAGTCTGCTCAGGAAGTTTGATAAAGAAACACTCATGGCACATCATGTATAGTTCATTTTATAAATTGGTTCCTAGGGTAAAAAATACACCTAGATTGTAACTTTTTAAAAAGCTTACATTCTAATCCTCTCAAGGCTATGAATTAAGTTAAATCTACTGTTGCACTTGAATGTAGCCTGTATGGCAGCTCCATTCACTTCATTCAGCTGCACATGTTGATCACATTCAATAGTCACAAGGCTCTTGCTCTTGAATACAAACACATCACACATTCACACTAATTTCTGTGAACTGCTGGCAACATTCAGCAACAGCTCTTCTAAGAGTAAAAGTTAGAAGCTGAAACTGCAGTGGTAAAGTTTCATAGATGTTATTTTTGTTGTTTTATACTAACATGTGGACATTGAAATTAGTGCTGGGACTCTAGCTGAAATTGCTTACTCCAAAGTAGAATATATTTTTGTTTTTAAGTTGACAGCTGCTCAGCCAATGAAGAAATTTCTTTCTTGTGGATCCAAAGGATTCACATTCACAGAAGCCCACCAACAGATCCCTACCTGGGCCAGTTTTCTTCCAGGTGTGATGTTGTATATATTAAATAACTTTTAAGCTATGGATATTAGTATTTGAGTATAATTGTACAGCAATATGCATCTACATTTTGACTCTTGCTGAATGTCATCAGCAGTTTTTGGGACAAACTGTCCTGATGCCAGCCACAGGGTGGCAACATGAGATTCAAACTCCTATTAACACCCTATTTCTTAATGCAGAAATTAATTATTCTGGTATTCATTTACACATTAATAAACTTACAGAAAGACCTGGGCTAAATTTCATGTGTGAGGTTACATTTTTGTCCACAGTTTTTGAGTGATTATTTAACAGAACCACAAAAGTTTGAAGTATTGCGTATCTTTCACAAGAGTCAGATGCCCCACTTCACTGGACACGATGCCTGCGAAGCTGTATATATATATATTCATTTACAAACATACAGAAAGACAGTACAATTATATAAAATAATAAAAAAGTCACAGTATATTAAATTAGATTTGTAATGAAGAGTGTCGTGGCAAGAATACTGCTCAGTTGCGCACATTCTCTCATACACATACACTGCTGCTGAAAGGGAACACCTGTAAGATGCACATTTCATATTTTGGTTTAAGATGAGGACTGAACTGACAGCCTCTGTGGTCTAGTAGTTAGCGTTCCTGGCTACAGATCGAGAGTTCGATTCCGGCTTCAGAGACACTACCGGCCCTGCAGCAAGTTTACGGTGATACTGCACTAAAGAAATCCGCACTTTACGACTGGTTTTCCCGGTTTAAGAATGGGCAGGAGACGTTAGAAAATGACCAGTGCAGTAGGAGACCTTTGACATCCAGAACTGAAGAAATGATTGGAAAAGTACAACTGATTTGATGTGATCGAAGAATGACCATCGTGGATTTGGGACAAGAAGTTGGTACTGTTACTGGCCATTTCTACATGCAAGTTTTGCAGAGGTTGCATGATGTGGTTCAGAGGAAGTGGCGTGACAAGTGGCAGGGGCAGTAGTTTCTGCATCACAATAACGCACTGAGCCACACATCACTTGTGCAGCAATTCCTCACCGGAAAAAACATTCCTGTCATCACTCAACCACTGTACTCTCCAGATCTGGCTCTGAGTGACTTTTGGTTTTTCCCTACTCTGAAAATGGGCCTCAAGGGGACACGTTTAGCAATAATGGAGGACATCAGAGCAAATGTGACAGCTGAGCTCCAGAATATTCCAAAAGAAGCCTTCCACTGCTGCTTCCAACAA
>NW_019734312.1:0-126727 GCF_002891405.2 Cryptotermes secundus
AACATGAGTATGCTTATTGTCTGCATTCATTGAAAAGAACAACCACTTCTAATTAAAAAAAAATTGTATTCATTAACTGACAGACTTGGGCCGCACCATATCTCAAGTGGTTAGTCGCTGGCTTCCCACATCAGCGGCCCAGGTTCGATCCTGGGTCTGGTTAAGTGGGATTTGTGGTGGACAAAGTGGCACTGGGGCAGGTTTTCTCCGAGCACTTCGGTTTTCCCGCCCAATCTTCATTCCACCAGTTGCTCCACAATCACCCCCACCTAACATCTGGGGCTGGTACAATATGCCAGAATTGGCCACAGTACAAGGGACTTAATCTCACCCACTAGCAAAAAAAAATACTGGCAGATTTAGACACGAGAACACAGATTACTAGATGAAACCAGTGAACTCAATTCAAAACTTGCCTAATCTTGCCATTGCAAATAACAGTAATTCATAGCTTTAACTTAAAGGCTGAGTAGATGGGAAGCCATATAGTAATGTCGATAATGTCATATGGTGATTATACTGCTGCAAAGTAAATATTCGTTTTTCTCTGAGCATGTCACTTGTCTTGTTATAATTTGTAGACTGTACACTATAATGTGTCATTTTAATGATGGATTGATTAATAAAACTTTCCTCCTTGGTACTGTGTAGCTTTACTAAAAATTTCTGTTTTTGATGCAGAATATGAAATTTCATTTTTAAAAAAACAACCACCATGTGAGGTTTTTGTGAGATCTTCAAGTTTAACATGAGCATTACTACATTTTCTTTATTTCTTTCTTTTTCAGGGCAACCATCTGAAAAACAAAACTGCAAATCTTCATGAAATATGCTGACACCAACTCTGAACTTTGGCGTGCACTTATGTTTTTATTGTTCCTTACTGTCTGGAATATCATCTCTGTTTTAAATAAGACACAGCTTGCAGCTGCCGACAGTGCCTATGTGTACTGGAAGGAAGGCCACAGAGTTCATGTCACATTCAAATGAGTACAGTGGTTCTCCTGCTTCCTTAGGTAACCTGTTGGCACCTGTAAGCTGGAAAGTACAATTTCTAGTGATTAGTTGCTTGCTTATAGGACTTGAGCCAGATGAACAGCCTCTAAGCTAAATCAGACATGAAGTAATTATATTTGACCTTTCTTGATTGCAATAGCAATAATGTATCCTTTCAAGGGAAGAAGGAAGCCCTTGTTCAGTTGTAGGCAAGTATGAAAAGCTGTAAAATTACACAAGTAACAGAATCAGAAGATGTACAGTCTACTGCAAATCATTGTAAAGCACCACTGATATATCACTGGAACATTAGTAATGGGTTATAAAAGTAACTTGGTTCATCCTGATCCATCACACTAGTAACTGTATATAAGGTTTTAACCACTGTTCAGTGTGATTGATAAAAGTTGTTTTTAATTTTTCATCCTTTACATGTTTCGGTCAAAACGACCATCTTCAGAAGGATATTATCAACACGTATGGAAACTACTGTTACATGTCATACATATATATGTTATATCTTTTAACTAATATTAAGATATACATTGATTTTTTAAAACATCTAAAAATTATTACAATTAGTCTGTTTACAAAATAATGTTCAATATTTGTTTTAAACTGGAACCAATTTGGTTTCTTTTCCTTACACTTTTGTAATAATTTTAGATGTGTTAACAGATAAATGTACATCTTAATATTAGTTAAATGATATAACATATATATGTGTGACATGTAACAGTAGTTTCCATACGTGTTGATAATATTCTTCTGAAGATTGTCGTTTTGACTGAAACATATAAGGGATGAAAAATTAAAAACAACTTTTATCAATCACACTGGACAGTGGTTGCAAATCTCATATGCGATTATAAGAGTCCTGTGTTCAATCCACATGCAGATGATCAAGAGTCTTCTGTAGGTATACGAAAACTCGAAAGACACGTAGACTCGGCCAATAATATTAGGTCACGAAACTGTGTAAGACTGATCTTAAAGCATCTTCTTGGAGGTGGTGATAATGTTTTGAACCCAAAATGAATATATAAGCCAATGCCAAACATTATCTGAAGTCTGAATTGTAATCCTGATGTGCTACTAATCTTCACTTAAGAAGGTAGACAGACAGACTTCAAATGTTCCCAAACTTACATTTTTCTTGATATCAGTAATGTATAACTGTAAGTTGACAACCTCAGTCACATATATTCCCGCCACCTAATTATTTAAGACAGTTACAGTATGTTTTAGTCTTTGTTAATATAAATTAACTTGAAATCACATTATTACAAAAGTTGTTACATTTGTGTATTTTGTCATGAAGTAGGGATTATAATTTAAAACATGTACGCCTACTCCATTGGGTGCATGAAGAATATGTTGTTCAGTTAATGTGTTTATTTGCAAGGTTGGAATTATGTGTGGAGTTGATTTTAGTTTGTAACATTCTCACTCGGAGCAGTCTGCTTATGGTAATTGATGGTAATTTATTGGTTAGTATCCTGTTGAGAAAGATACGATAAAATAGTTTTTCTTGGTGTAGTATTTAAATGTATATAATCTTTAGGAAAAACGATATAAAAATGCTTAAATTTCATGATATGTTTGTATGCACTCAAAGTGTCACTGTAAACTTGAGGTGGCCACGTGCAGTTGGAGCCCAGGCAGGGCCACTGAAGCATCAGGCTGATAGCTTTAAATTGTTGCAATGGTAGACTTGCCATTTCTTATTAATTTGTACAGATTTCCTAACAGACTCACTACTGTGATGAAGACTTGTTCAAACAATGCTCTGAGAATTGCTTTCATTATGTAATGTAATTCATCTGCACTGATCACAATTCAGTTTAATCAGTACAGTACAATTACTGTATGGTTGTGGTGTGTCAGTATTTCTTGTTCATAAATGGAAGTACAGTCATCTACAAGCACCAGTGTTACATGCGAGATTTGAGATATTCATGGCAGTGATCATGAGGAAGTTGGAAGTGATGCTGTGTAGGTGGGTAGGAGTCTACCAACATTTTGGAGGAATGTACTGCCACCTTCATAAGGGTAGACTTCTACTACATACATTCTATCACATCCTGACTTTTCCACAGTATTATTGAGGACAAGTGTTCTGAAATGTAATGCTCCGTAATTTGTTTTAACGAACACTGCAGACAAATGTACTTCCTCCATCTTCAGGATGGAAAATTGAAGCTGAAGGCATTGTGAACCTCTGAAATGTCATTAAACTTCTACCAGCCTACACAGTATCATATTCTGTCTCTAACAGTGATATATCAAAAGTGCCAGTGTTTATAACAGTTTAGAAAAAGAATGCTGTAAGCTTTCTATTCATGTATGGCTAGTCATATTTTCAATTTCCTGTGGCATGTAACAAATACTGTGTACATCTGAAATAAAATTACCCTGCTTTACCTTTTATCTACAGTGTAAACCTCACGTTAAACACAAGATATGAAGCTTGCATGGCAGCTGCAGTGGATGAAATCTGCTCTGGCTTTCAACTGTGTCACGTATCACCGATGTCACACAGACATCTCTCTCCCTATCAGACATGGCTGATAGCCAAAGAATATTTTATCAGCTCGCGTCACAGCTCTTTTCCTTTAACACAGGACTATGAGGTCACATTGCTGTCTGTGTATGCTCCCCTCCCAAACCTACTGATCCATGACTGATGTATCATTAAAATATTCCTACAGGTAAGTCAGTAGAAAGGAAACCTTACATACGAATGAGTATTTCGCAATAATGCTGCTGCTGCTACTAACAAGAATGACGGCAGTTTTCTATGGGTAATGAGTAAAGTCTTATAGACGCACCATTTTACCACCCACAGTATTCCAGCCACATCAATAGATTTTTTCTTTAATATTTCACCACACTAAAGAAGCTATGGATGAAGCTGAGCAAAATTTCCGCAATCAGGAATGAAATGGGAAAAAAAAACGGTACTTTAATAGTTTTTGGTGAACAGGAAAACCAGATACTTTTGTTTTGATGGCCTTCGATTATCAGGAAAACCTGATACCTTGAATGATCTTTAGGAGCACGGTATTTAACGGAAATGAGAAATTAAATTTAAAAATCCCGGTACTTTTTCGTTTTAATGGTCTTGGGTTATTTGGAAAACCCGATCGGTTTTTCTGAAAACCCGAAGGTTATTTGGAAAACCCGGAGAAAGGCAGTATTTGAGCACATTTTGTGCATACAGCAAGAAATGTAAACAAACCCGGTTACTTGGAAAACCCGATCGGTTTTTCTGAAAACCTGATTGGTTTTTCTGAAAACCCGAAGGTTATTTGGAAAACCCGGAGCAAGACAGTATTTGAGCACATTTTGTGCATACAGCAAGAAATGTAAACAAACCCGGTTACTTGGAAAACCCGATCGGTTTTTCTGAAAACCTGATTGGTTTTTCTGAAAACCCGAAGGTTATTTGGAAAACCCGGAGCAAGACAGTATTTGAGCACATTTTGTGCATACAGCAAGAAATGTAAACAAACCCGGTTACTTGGAAAACCCGATCGGTTTTTCTGAAAACCTGATTGGTTTTTCTGAAAACCCGAAGGTTATTTGGAAAACCCGGAGCAAGACAGTATTTGAGCACATTTTGTGCATACAGCAAGAAATGTAAACAAACCCGGTTACTTGGAAAACCCGATCGGTTTTTCTGAAAACCTGATTGGTTTTTCTGAAAACCCGAAGGTTATTTGGAAAACCCGGAGCAAGACAGTATTTGAGCACATTTTGTGCATACAGCAAGAAATGTAAACAAACCCGGTTACTTGGAAAACCCGATCGGTTTTTCTGAAAACCCGATTGGTTTTTCTGAAAACCCGAAGGTTATTTGGAAAACCCGGAGCAAGACAGTATTTGAGCACATTTTGTGCATACAGCAAGAAATGTAAACAAACCCCGGAACTTTTTGTTATCACCGGGTACTTTCCGTTGCACCGCGGCAAAATGTAAACAAAAACCAGGTACTTTCCGATGCACCGCGGCAAAATGTAAACAAAAACCCGGTACTTTCCGATGCACCGCGGCAGGAACATGAACATGCGGCAGTTACGCGACCATGAGTAATGAGTAACCAATCAGCATTAAGGGGCGGGGCCTCTTACGTGCTTACCGCACAATCTATGGGTACAGTAACCGAAACCACGCCCTCAGGGGGGGGATAAAAGTTTTCATCGGAACCCCCCACCCCCATAATCACGTTACTGTTCCAGTGTAGCCAACAAACATTTAGGGGCGGTGGCACATACCTGCACATGAATTCGTGCCTACATCACTACTTATAGGTACAGCAGGAAATGTAAACAAAACCCGCAATTTTTTGATGTAATAACCTTCATGGGCATTCAAGAACACACGACATGTTGCAGCTCTGGGCATCCAGCTGAAAATGTTGCCATATTTCCAAAAATGAGTTACAGTAGACAATAAGCATCAATGGTCAGGGGCCAAGTCCATTTAAAAATACATGAATGTAGTGCTAAATGCAAATATTTTGAAGATACAAGAAATGTATATATAACCCTAATTGTTTGAATCTTATAACCTCTAAAACCTTCAAGAACACATTTCAAGCCAAAGCTGTGAACTTTCTTATGAGGATTAAACAACACTGCCACAGTTGAACATTTATCTCCTAGACAGGGTATGAGGATGAACTTCGTTTCTTCAATTAGCCATTTTTGCAAGCCAATTGGTCAGTTCTCATCCACTTTACACAGAAGACAAGCTTTGGACCCCATACAAACTATAGTATGAAACCTCATGACTGAACCTGTGGGGGTGCTGCACAAGGAAATGATGCTTTACCCCTGGGATTAAGGTGGTTGTGGTCAACCAGTCAGCTGATGCCTCATGGGAGACATACAGAATAAATGATCTTCCCCAGAGTAGACATTTCAGCATAAATTAAGAGTTTACTGAATGAGGACTGCCCACTTGGCTTGCACAGATGGTGAATGAAGGAAACAGAGTTTATCCTCATATCCTACCTAACATATAAACATTCATCTGCAACACTCCTCAGTACTCCTGTAGCTATAAATGTACTCTTGAAGGTATTTTCGAGGTTACAAGTTTAGAGAGTTCAGGGGGTTGTTTACATTTCTTGCAGTTAGCACTAGAGTCATGTACATTAACTTGGCTCTGACTGTTGATGCTGATTGGCCACTGCTTACCCTTCTTCAGAAATACAGCTACATCTGCAGCCAAACTATCAACTCCCAGGCTGAAAGCTTGGGGCTGCAGCAGTGCTGTGCTCTTGAAGGTTGTTGAAGGTTACTGAAACAAAAAGTACAGGGTTTTGTTTGCATTTCCTACTGTACATGCAAATTGTGCATTAAGTATCAATTTCATGCATATTAACTTGGCCCCACTTCTTCATAATGACTGGTTACTTTATTTTATTCCCATTCCACATTGACTTGAAGCCATGTTCTCGTGCATACAAGCCTCACCACTGAGCTAACGCTTGTCATGCTGGATCATCCATCCAATGTTTGTCATGAATGCTGTATTCAGTACAGGTTAAACAGTTTGGCACATGCAGTCTTGAGCTTTATACAAACAATCCATATTAAGTCATGTAACACGTCTGGTCTTGTAGTGATTTATTCTGTTTATTTTGATCATAAAGTGGACTCTTCAAACAATAAGGCTCTGAGGATATTTGTAAATTCACTGCACATTTAATTTTATGGCAAATTCAACCAGTAGACGTGTGGGTCTCAGGGATGGGGCAGCGAACTTACCTTCTGAAGGTTCCATGTTCATGTCCACAAGGAATGCGACTGCAGCTTTTTATGCGCCAAAATGAAAGCATTTTTACTTACCTTCTTAAACACAACCAACCTGTATTCTTTCAACATGCTACCGAATTTTAATGTTTTGGTGTTCTCAAATATTCAAGATAGGTTTTAAAAAAGGACAAGAATTTCCAGAATTCACTCCCAATCCAATTATTTTTTTAATGTTATTCATCCAACACATTAACATTCTTAAATATTTTAAAATTATTTAACTGTATTTACAATGTGACTCTTCTGGCAGAAGTTGTTTTGTAGGTTCTCAAATACTTCATTTTATTTGCACCCTGTACATATTCTGAGTGCAGTGCTGTACTAAGCACAGGGACAACTTTATTTGTTTTTATTTCTTTATTGGCTGTATTAAAGCCATCACCATGCAGTTGGGGTCATTCAATTCCAGTGATTCCTGACAGCATGCTGTAAAGCAGAAATATGTATCGGCGAGGATGAAGGCTGAACTAGTTGGCTGCATTGTCATAGATGCATACAGTCTCAGGTGACCTCAAACTCTGTTCAGGACATTAATGTTCTGGCCATATTGATCTGCATTTTCCTGTGACAACGCAAGCCTTGTAGGCGGATCAATCTCTCCTGCATTAGAGGAGTCGACTGATCTGTATGAATCTTTCAAATAAAACCCTTGACAATGTGCGTAAAATTCTCATTTCCCTTTATATGTGTCATCTGTATCTGTACAGACACTCTTAGGGTGTACACATAATAGGTTTTCCTGAAACATAAAGCAAATACATAATCGGCTCTGAGAAGTATTTACAGTATTAAAATAAATTACAAATATCCCACCCAGAAAGATCCAAATAGCTTCATATATATAAGAATGTTTATATTTGCTTCAGTGTATATAATTTTTGGATACAATGAATGTAAAATATCTTGCAAAAGTATAAGTCCTAAACTGTCAAACATTCTATGGATTACGTTACAATTCAACGAAGTGATTCATATTGCTTTCACTATGCTGCAACCCATCTGTCTTTACCATAGCCAAGTTATGGCAGTCATACTGCCACAAACTTGTATCACAGAATTCTACATCAATATGATGCCTAACTGTTCACTATGGCTTGTCAGATTATTGGGGAATTAGCTGCCAAGAAATTTCTAACTGTACCAATTAGAAAAATGCCTTAACGTCTCCCCACCCCAAAGCTGCAGCAGTTCCTATCCAATTTATACTTACAACTACCTCTGCAATCAGACAGCAACTTACGTATCTTACACAGACATTCTGAGTACCATGTTTGATTTGACGTTTTCGTGGCAATGTCTATAAGGGGTTCAGGGCTCTGCATTGTAGCAACGTGTAGTATGGAGATGGCCCAATGTTTAGGAATATGTCAACTCCAAAACTTGGGGCTCTCTCCGAACTACACGTTGCTACAACTCAGAATGCTGTACTCTTCATTCCAAGTACCAGCCGTAGCCTCCTCACTGTTGCCATGCAATTCAGAAGCATCGACAGACGCAGAACATGCTACTCTGTTCTCAGTTCCTATATCTAACTCCCATGTCAAATCAAAACCAACTGTTATCTACTCATGACTGTGTATTCCCTGTATGTGCAATTACAATGTATACTCTCTAAGCGAACGAGTCTTCGGCTAAGATCTTCCACATGAATATGGCTGTAACCACAAAGATTTCAGTCTTCTGGGGTGTGACACCATGTAGTCTGGTAGAATGTTACCAACATTTCTGAGGAATGTGAGGCCTCCATCTTCAGGGTCTCATTACTTTACATGTTCCTCCAAAGTGGTGGTAACATTCTGCCAGTCTACAAGGCCTCAAGATCTAAGAAGACAACAGTTTTTCAAGTTACCAGGTGTTTAGAAAAGCCCACTGTCAATTAATCCAAATTGTCACATGCTGATACTGTATGCAGATATGAGAGCCACAGTTTACAGGACAAGTTTTGGGAAAGAGATATCATTGGCTGTACTTTATTCGATAGAAACTAGCAAAAGAGAGGTAAGGTGCAAGCATACAGAGTCCATTTTACGTATACACAGAAACTTTACCAAACATTTGTAACTTCTAACACTTCTGTAAGACATACATGAAAGTAATTTAGGCCAACCAAAGTGGAAGCTGATATGCTTTAGACAGGTTTCATTATGGAACTCCCTCATCACACTCCATCAAAATGTGTGTTGCCTGTGAGAACTGCAACATACAACAATGAGAATATAGACACAGTTCTGTCACAGAAAATGCTAAATTTTTTGAGCTACAAATATCAGCTTTGCCATGCTATCATTACACGCACCGGCAGCATTAATGATCTGGGTGTTTTCTTTGATTCAAAGCTACATTTTCACACACACATGTTAATTACATATTTTCTGAATGCATAAAGCTTTTAGGCCTTATTCGCTCCATTATCTACAGATTTTCCTCCCTGGAGTGTCTGTATGTACTATACTTTACTTTAGTCCGGTCCAAGTTGGAATATGCCTCGGAAGTTTGGAACTCCATCAACTTGACTGATGCCAAAAAGCTTGAGCACATCCAGCAGAAGTTTGCGTCCGTCTGTTTCTATTGCTTTTTCCTTCATATTCCATATACTTATACTGATGCTTTAGAGAACTTAAGTCTACATTCTTTACATAAATGGAGACATCACCTTGATGCACTTTTTTTTTGTTCAGTCTTTCGTCTTAAATCCTGCACTTCTCTTTTGGAAAATGTTAGCCTTCGTGTTCCTCCCAGGAATCTTACAGACTTCTCATTGCTTGGTGTTTGTCCCTCTAATAAGCACTGTCCTTCTGCTCGATGTGCCTATGCTACCAACAGGGTGAGTAAAGATCTCGATATATTTGCAAGTCGAACAGTTTCTGTCAATCACAATGAATCTAAGACTGTTAATAATATTTGATAATACTCCTAATATTATGTGTGTGTACATAAAGTTTAAATTAAATTCGCTTAGTGGGGGGTGGAGTCTGACTGGGTCCACTCGGTAGAGTGGCCATTGATTGCCCTATTGTAGCCTGCCCTGGATGATAAGGATGATGGAGAATTTTGTAGAATGAAGATTGGCAGGGAAACCGAAGTACTCGGAGAAAACCTGCCCCAGCGCCACTTTGTCCACCACAAACCCCACTTGACCACATCCTGGCTCAAACCCGAGCCTCCATGGTGGGAAGCCAGCAACTAACCGCTTGAGCTATGGCACGGCCTGTGTATGTACATATATTGGTTTTGTTTTATTTTTCTCTCCTGTTACCTTTAATTTTTCTTGGAATTATTATCAATTTATTGCCATTATATAGACTCTCAAATTTTGCATTTTGTTTTTTAATTATTTTTGTGTATTTCTATGTACTTGTGCTAACCTTTTAACTGGCCTCTGTGCTGTTAAGCTTGCACGTAAATAAACATGAATTTAATTGTTTTTATTTTTATTATTATTATTAACTTCTATGTGTGTATGTATGGGTATTGTCCTATCACGCCACATAATAGCATAACCATTCAAAATGTACTTATTTTATTTTTCTCACCTGTTAATGCTAACGTTAATTTTTCTTGGAATTTTTATTAATTTATTGCCATTATATAGACTGTCTTATTTTATATTTTGTATTTTTAGTTATTTTGTGTATTTCTATGTACTCATGCTAACTTTGTAATTTGCCTCTGTGCTGTTCAGTTTGCAGGTAAATAAACATGAATTAAACTGAATTATTAATTACATTAATGTGTCTTTGCTCCAGTGCTTACATTTAATTAGTTTTTGATTTTATGTTCTGTTTGTCCATATGCAATTACGAGTACTTTTATCTACACTGTGCAGTGTCTGTAATTGGCCTCTAACAGAAACGAGTACCACCAATCTTAGGGGAAGGGGGGTAAAGGGTGGCCAGCACGTAAGGCTGACAACCTTCCTGCTATTTGTGAGCTGATTGCTTAGAGAAATTATGGGAGCCTTGATGTCTCACAACCCTAGAGGCCTCCATGGCTTCTTATAGGGATAGCTTTACCTCTAAAGTTCTTTCCTTTATAAGGAAAAACAGAACTACTATGGTTTTGTGATTATTTCCTTACAGTATCCACCAGATTTGAATATACAAACAAGTTTACACAGTATCAGATTTTAATCTTTCACAACGGTGAAAAATCTCATTCTGGTCTCCTAAGTTATGACACTCTGTTGCCTGGTAGATGGTTACCAGAGAACACACTGCCCCTGGCTTCAACAGAGCAGCAGAAAACTTTGGTAACAATGTCATAAGCCAGAAGACTATGAAGGAATTTTACATAAAAACTGATATCAGGCATAATGTTACATTGCAGCATCCTGTTGCACTGCTTAGATCTGACTTTGCGTTTTACTTTGATGCCGTCTGTGTGCAACGTCAGTTAACATTCTCTCACAGTTTTCTCTTTAACGTCATGACATATTTCAGCCTAACCGACCATCTGCAGGTGTACAGGTTGTTGTGATCAAGGAACTTGCTGCTCACTGTGATGCTGTTCTGTTTCTGTTATGTAGAGGCCTCGGACTGCATCTGGTTATGTGGGTTAACCATCTGTTTTTCGTTTAGGTGTCCTTGAGCTGGGCATATTTGTTGTGCTGTGGTTGGCCATCAACACAACAAATTCCTGCCCCAGCAAGAACATTCAAGACAGCCACAGCCAAACAAAACCATGAAGCAAAGACCAGCAGCTCAAGGACACCTAACTAAAAAAGCAGATGACTAACCCACAAAACCAGATGCAATCCAAGGCCTCCACATAACAGAAACAAAACAGCATTACAGTGAGCAGCAGATTCTGCAATCACAACAACCTGTATACCTGAAGATGGCTGGTTGGGCCGGAACTATAGAGTCAATAAAGAAAAGCAAGAGAACTGATGTTGCACATCAACGGCATCAAGGCAAGACACAAAGTCGGATGATATCACGAACATGTGTTACCCTCCTGCATGCAAACATAGTAAAGCAAGAGAGGCTGTTCGTTGGACACATAAGTATCAGTCTGACATGGTCACACACATCAAACTGACATTTCTTCCTGTAATACTGTAACAGTATCTTCCTGTCATGTTTTGGCCTTGACATGCCCAGATTTTCACTTCAGTCTTGACATGCACAGATTTTCACTTCAGTCTTGACAGGCACAGATATTCACTTCAGTCCTGACATGCACTGATTTTCACTTGTCTTGACATGCAGAGATTCTGGTGGCATAGCTGCAAGAGAAAAGGCTACCTGAAAGAGCCATGCAGGGATGACAGGAGAGCATAATGGATGTCAGAAAAATGCTGTAACTTGCTCGTTATGACTGTACAATAACTCCTTCGTCTTCTGGCAGATGAGTCACTTGAGGTCTTGTGCTGGTGAGTCACGGGCCTGAAACAATTACATGAATAGCATTAAAAAACAGATTCTGATTTGCATGCGAATCTGTATGTACGATTTCAAACTTGATCCACTTTTAATTTCAACAAAATGTAAAACTTCCAAGTGGCTTCCAATGACACAAAAAATGTATGGTTACATAACATTCCTGCATAATACTTGGCATTCGCGGTGCAAGGGCCAAGAAGGCCCACCCCTTATACTACATTCATACCAACACAGAAAAGCTTTTAACACAAAATTTGTACCTACTTTTAAACTCGCCTACAATGCCAAATTTCATGAGCCAAATACAAACTAATCTATACTGTGAAGTGCTGTTTTGTAAGTACCTGTAATAATATTAATCTTTTCTTCTAGCAAATAACAAATCATATGAACCTGCATAACATTAGCCCTTCCCTCTCTCTCCAATATGATCCCATAATGGCACACTTCAAATTCTCAATTTCTAACACGAATATTAAAAGTAATCATTATTTTGCACATAAAATCAGCATCTATAACTTTGTCATCACATGACAAATCTGTTTCATTCCGCAACATACTGTGTGTTTGTTAATTCTTTCGGTCACAGTGACAGGCTTACATTTACATTTACAACCACCCCAGAGCTGAAGCACAGACATGTTCAACCATAACCCAACTGCAGAACTGCAGCTGCACCTCTAATAAGAGTCTGTATGATTCAAATTTATATATACACGAAGATGTACGATGAACAATATTTGTACACTCGTCTCCTGCTTACTGAACAAATTTATATCAAATCATCACAGCATACACGGAGAACTTTTACGTTACAAACATACAACACATGTAATGTCACACTACCTCAACGTACGTAAATATTATCGAATATTACTAATTAATTAGAATCTTGTAACCTTAATTGAATTTAACATAACCAAACTCCCCCCTGCCCCCTCCCAACTGACCAACCTGACAAGCGAATCAAAACTAATTCTAACAACATAGGTTTGATCGTGTAGGACTCCTTACCTCCTTGTCCACTAACCTGAAGACGACAACAGGCCACAGCAACGAGTACTACACAGCGGGCTTCAAACTACAGGAACATGAACATTTCACGTATTCCTTGCGTAACTCAATAAATGTTCACTTACATACAAAATCTTATGTCACCACGTTTGTAAAATTTAATACTTACATTACATACGCCACACTATTTTGCATTTTGGTTTAATTAAATCAAACTTCCACTCCATTACTACTTCTATCTACACCTTCTTCTCGCTTTAAAAATCAAAATGGCTCCCGCCACGGTCACACTGGCACTGGATCACATCGATCATATCGATGGGAGGGGGCCATGCTCGCTAACCTCTCGTTAATCCGTGCTCGCTACTTCACTTTCTGCGATATGAGATGTGTTCTGTGTTGGAAGAAAGTGGTATGTGTGTTGCAAATATAATAAGCACCGTGAATGTAATTTTTAATTTATATCATTGTTAGAATAGTTTGCCGGTACGCGTATAATTGAATATGAAGTGTGGCGGAATGAATTACCTCCGTTATGCACCTACTAATAACTGGAATCAAATTTTCTGAATTAATTTGTTTTAATTAGATTAGGGTCGCATAGCAATCTGTCAACAAGCTCGAATTGTGTTGCGCGGGAGAGAATCGTTTTATCTCTTGCAAATTACTTTTTAACTTCGGGACAGGACTATCAAATTGAAAATTATGGTTCCCTAGGATATATACTAATTCTGTCTCCTTGTCACACAGATTAATGAAAGTAAACCATTCAGTGTGTTGTACTTTATAAATAAAGTAATTGTATGTTTTGGTAGAACAGTAATGCCATATGCCACATGTGAAAAGAAAAACCATTATCCCTTCTTTTGCTTCCCGTTATCTATACTGCAGAGCATAATCCCCTCCTGACTTCAGTTAGAGGTTAGATAGCATAATGTGTGCAGTTTTTTTCATTCAAGCTTTTGAGGTTAGCCTTGGTTTTTAAGCTAGTGTAGTATGCCATGTCAGTAGTAGTAATCATAATCATCATCATCATAAAAACAAATGTCATCTTTTAACTTGGTTCTTTAGGGTCGTTCTAGATCCTCTCCAAGGTTCCTGTCTGGCATCTGTAGATAAAAGTATTTGTTTCAGGGTTTAAAAAGTGATGATTATGAATACATGATGGCAGGACAATGACTTTGATGAGAAACCTAATGAGAGAGAGATGATATTAAAAGACTGGATATTGATGTACTAGAAGAGCACTTATGAAGAGGAATGCAGGAGACATGACAGAACTAGGTGCTTTCCAGACATCTTTATAAACATATGGTAGTTAAACTGACAGCCGAATATCTGCTAGGAATTTATGTATACAATATATTTGTAGGCTTGTCTAAAAAACCGAAATCATCAGCCGTGGGGATTCGTTGCGCTGACCACACAACACCCTCTATCCACTAAAGTTGGCACTAACTTCACCAACAAGCGGTGGTCACTGTCGGTGTAGTTCACTTGTGGACTCAAGCCATGGAGTTTTTTTATTTATTTGTAGGACTCATCTCAGTCTTGTACTTAGATCAAGACTGTATTTGATTGACATATGCCTTTGTTGCATAGTGGTTAGGTACAGCAGCAAGTTTACCAAAAATCAACTGCACAAATGAGATAACATTGCACCATAGCATGTGGGACTGTACATTGTATCCCAAAACTTAAGTTGATTTACGTAATGCAGTATTGCACAAAAATAATTATATCAAAGACCTGTCACCATTATTATGTGCATGTATGTACAACTGATCATTTATAATTAGGTACATTCTTCTATTGAGTAGGAGTAAAATATAAGAAATTCCATTAATGCTGGATTAAACACTTTCATATGTTAAATTGTAGTTGTAAAAGGCAATATTATTGAATAACTTAATTCATTCCAGTACAATAAACTCCTTTCTGAAAATGATGGAAGGTAGTGTTTGCCATATGAAGGTTTTGTGTGTATGTCTGAATTTCTTTGAAATTTTTTAATATCCACAACAAATATCATTGTTAATGGTAGAATATTATACTCCTTAAATAATCTTCTATAAAAACACACATTATGGTTTCAGTCCACAAGCGAACTATACTGACCAAGTGAATGCCGCTTGTCGGCAAAGTTAGTGCCAACTTTAGCGGATAGAGGGTGTCACGTGGTCAGCACAATGGATCATCACGGCCGTTAATTTCGGTTTTCTAGGCCACAGATAATCTTCTATAAAATATTCTTTTAAGGCCCGTCATTATTCTTATGTTTGTGGAGATAAAACACTTTTTTTACTCTCTGTTGAATTTCCCCGTAAACTTATTCCAAATGACATGAAGGAATAGAAGTAAGCGAAGTAAAATAATTTTGAAGTTCCTGTTTTTGTGAATGAAGTGGTTGTCTTCATAGTAAAGCCTACTGAACTTAGTTTACGGATAATATGTTCACTATTTGTTTCCCAGTTTAAGTTATCGATTTGTAGGGCTGAGAGATTTTGTTAGGTATACTTCTTCCAGTGTTTTTTTTTCTTGCCCTGTATTTAGATTAATACAGGTTTTGCAGTTAAAACAGAATTTAATATAAATTTACTGGCTTTAAACCATTGGCTCAAGCTGTTGCTTCTCTTATTTTTAAATAAGCATTTCACTCTTGACAGTTCATCATGAATGTGATCAAAGTGGAGCCCGATTTAGGTTCTGGCAGGGGTTCATTGTTCCTGCACAGGGATATCCAGCTTACTGCTACACAGCAGGCAGACATAGCTTTGGTTGAAGTCATTGCTCCCCAACAAAAGGGCATACAAAAAACAGAGAATAAACTGGATGCTGTACCAGTTTCAGCCACACTGTCAGTTAAAAGTGAAGGGAAGGTGAGAAGATGTAATCAGAATGACATTTTGGTCTTGCTTGTTCTGCTGTCTGCTGAGAAAGCAATAGTTTGCCAGTTCCTGCTTGACAGTATTTGATTTCTTTCACTGTAGTGCTTTCTTTAATCATTACCTAATATTAGGTTTTGTGACCCGTGCAATAGTTATTATTTAATATTATTTTTTTTTGTGGGTGGAGGGGGCACGCAGTAGCATGGTTTATTGAGGAACAGTGTTACAAGCTAGAAGGTAGTGAGTTTGATTCCTGATGTCATTGGATTATTAAATTGACCTAATCCGGCCAACTAGACTGTGGCCCTGGGGTCGACTCAGCCTCCAACAGAAATGAGTACCAGGAATCTTCCTAGGATAAAGGGTGGCCAGCATGTAAGGCTGACAGCCTCACTGCCATCTGTGAACCGGCTGTCTAGAAACTGTGAGAACCTCGACATCTCACAACCCTCTGGGCCTCCATGGCCTGTTTCAGGGATAGCTTTACTTTTTTTTAATTGTTTTTTTTCTGAACAAATTACATAGCATTGTTAAGTAAACTTTCTGTTCTAACATATATAACATACTGTTACATGTTAAGAATGACTATAGATGGGGTTTGGATTGGTGACTTGATTTGTTGACCACTTACACACACAACTCATGACTACACTTTACAGATCATTGTCACACACAGACTAGTGTCTTCAGTCTGTTACAGTCTCCACTAGCTATTGCCTGGTAATGACTTCCAACAGCAGCCATTCCTTACTTCTGTGGCTCAGCTACCAGCTTCTAAGAGCAGTGATTCAGTGACTGAATTGCAGTTCTCTAACTCCTAGGCTTGCAGCCATCTCACACCAACCTCCTGGTCTTCTCTTCACAGACTGGCTAACAACTGACTAAGCTCAATTCAAAGTCAAAGTTGTGTTACAACCAATGGTCAGGCGGCCAGTCTGTCTTGGAATAAAGCACCCATCTGGAGTTTAAGACCAGATCTTTATTACCGTCAGACAGCTGCACGTTTGTTGATATGGGGTGCTTTCTCTGACTAGAGGACATGTCTGTCTGTCGCCAGAGTCACAGTCAGCAGTAGTAAGTCTGTTGTCAGTATGGACGAGGGGGGACCCAAAAATAACCGGAAACGACCTGTTGCGCGCGCATGCTTTGTAGTTACGAGTTGTGCTGCTAGGTGGTGTTAGCTGGGGGTCTCCCGCGACTGTTAGTGAGCTGGCGTCAGTCTGAGTTAAGTGGTTTGTCTGTGGTGCTCTGTTGTGTGCGTTCCTGTTTCAACCCTTTGGCGATTAGTGAGATGGCCGACCAGAAGGAACAAAGAGTGTGCGTGAAATTTTGCTTTCTGTTAGGGAAAACTGCACTTCACTCTTCAAGTCGCGGCAAACATTCACGCGGTTTTCTCTTTGGTCATCTCTGAGCATGCGAGGAACAAATTTTGCAGACACCCGTCTCATGTGCAAACCTTCGGTTAAAATTCGCTGGACCGTGCTCCATGAGATGTTCGTTTCCTCAGAAAGTTGGTCAATGGTCTTTCGACGATCTTCATCAATTGCACGTTTGATTTTGGCAATGTTTTCGTCATTTCTTCCTGTCGAAGGACGCCCGGGGCGTGGCATGTCTTCTGTTGACATGTTGCCAGATTTGAAACGGGAAAACCACTCGTAGACCTGTGATTTCCCCAAAGCATCATCATTAAAGGCTTGCCGAAGCATCCCAACAGTCTCGGCTGCAGTTTTCCCTAACAGAAAGCAAAATTTCACACACACTCTTTGTTCCTTCTGGTCCGCCATCTCACTAATCGCCAAAGGGTTGAAACAGGAATGCACACAACAGAGCACCACAGACAAACCACTTAACTCAGACTGACGCCAGCTCACTAACAGTCGCGGGAGACCCCCAGCTAACACCACCTAGCAGCACAACTCATAACTACAAAGCATGCGCGTGCAACAGGTCGTTTCCGGTTATTTTTGGGTCCCCCTTCGTACAATTTACATTTTACATGTTATTAAATGTATGTATATACAACATATACAAGGCCTCTGTCAAACCAGGCTCAGTACAGCAGATCATGCCCTATAATCAGTAGATCCTGCTACAACATCAGTCTAGTCACTTGAACTAAGCTCTAAACCTCGTCTTGCTTATAACCCCTCGGCATGGACCATGTAGAAAACAGCTCTTCCATCGTTGCTCCAATCATCTCCTTGGGAAGATGTCTGTCCATGAAGGCATCACCTAGCAATGGCCATGTATACTTGCTTATTAAAAATCTGTTGCCTAGCAGCAAATGTTGTTTCATTGTTTGTTTCAAGTTTGCTACCCAGCAACAGTTATACACATTACAATATATACAGGGTGTCCCAGGAGGAATGGACCAAACTTCGGGAGGGTGTTCCTTATGTTAAAGTATGCCGATATAACCCAAAACACCTATGTCCAAAGTTGAACGGTTACGGAGATAATGGCCAGAGAAGTGTCAAACTTTGACCGGTGTTACACACTTGTTGATTACAAAATACATATTAAAACTGGCAGGAATATGTGGATTCTGTAATGTTAATAATNCCGCCGCAACGTAATATGTAGGCTCTGGTAGGTTGCGCATGAGATCACGGCTAGTGTGACATCACCACACTCAAGTACAAACAGATAACAGTCACAGCTGACTGTCCACAGTGTGTGGACCTGCAAGAAGACCACACTTTTCTTGGGCCATTATCTCCGTAACCGTTCAACTTTGGACATAGGTGTTTTGGGTTATATCGGCATACTTCAACATAAGGAACACCCTCCCGAAGTTTGGTCCATTCCTCCTGGGACACCCTGTATAGTCAGGTTGGCAGTCTGATTATTTTTGCTTTAGTTTTATCATGTTCTTGAGACTAATTTTCTGTTACTGTCTTTCAAATTGTCATTTCTGTTCCCCAAATATATATTCATCTGCTTCAATGCATTTCATGAATGATATATTTGTACAGTATGGTCACTGGTCTTATACGTCTCTTCTGTTTGCATACTGTTTTGGTATTGTTGCATTAGTTATATGAGCAATGGAACAGTGACAGTAGTGAAGCTGAAAAACAGTGCTGAACAGGTGTCAGTTCACCCATATTGCATCTGGAGCATGATATTGTAAAGTTCTTTTTCTTTATATTTGCTCCTGTGTTGCATCTGAAGTGAGGATACCATAAAGAAGACATCGGTATAAAGCAAAAGGTAACATTAAGATTGATCTTTAAATATGGTGGGCCAGATGCACTTCACTTGGGGTGAGATTGAGTGGCAGCTTCTTGTGAATGTTGTGATGAACCTTTGAGGACTATGAAAGGTGCGCAATTTTGAAGAACTGTGCTCCATTAGGTAATTGCCCACACACACACAGAAGCTTTCTTTGGGCCAGCCCAATTTTCTTCATGGTTACTATGGTTTTAGTTATGTTTATTTTTTCTTTATATTATTGTGTGTTGATGTAGTTCAGATATTGTTAGGAGGTTTTTGTGATTTTTCTTGGTCTTCTATGTGAATACCATGACTGCTTCCTCCCACCACTGGCAATAACCATTGCCTTCTTCAGTATTATGTAATATATACAGTTACAGCCGCATAGTTAAATATATTTAGAAGTAATTACTACTTCAGATATTTTTGTGATGTAGACAGTATGAGTTGTCTCAGAACTTCCAAAAGAAAAGCCATGTTTGAAGCTTCTGAAAAAGAATAGTAATTATGACAAAGAAATCATTTGTTTGACTAATTCTTGGGATCATTTGATTTACTGTAATGAAGAATTTTGCTAATATATCTGATATCATGGTGTTGCTTGCACTGCTTGTAATTACGTGGACATCTGAGCACTAATTTTATGTTATTAGATATATTTTCCCTCGCAGGAAGAGTTGCAGAATGTCACATCAATCAGGGAAGAGTCCAGTGATAAAGGATCTTCAGAAGATTATGGAGTATATCCAGGAAGGTGAGTGTGCTATAATAAAAATTTTAAATTTGTCATTTTACTTAACAGAGAGACAGGCATGCATTCCTTAGATCCAGAATTTATCAGATAAGCACATTTCACTAATGTGTTATTAACTGTTATCTTCAGTCTGTCCATCCACATCAACATATATTGTGGATAAATGATACCTTAAAATAACATTTATAGATCACACTGAATTTTTTTTTCCAAATTAGATAACATGATCTACCATTATACATGAAGGAGACACATTGTTAGATATATTTCAATGAGTATGAAGTAGAAAAGGAAAAATGTTTTTGGACAAGCTAGTATGTACTAATGGCAGTAGTATTTGGTATTCTGTCATCAGGATGAAGTCCTTGGTCTGCTGTGAATAGGCTACGAGTATATGTTTCTGGTTTCTCTAACCTTCAGATTACTTTGCTCAAAGGCAAAAATTTAATGGATACTTATTTTATATACTTGACCACAGTTTGAATTGTACCTTAAATTTCATATACATATTTTAGTTGATGCACAAATATTATACATATAATAATGATATTCCAAAATTATGTAAATGCCAATTTCACTCTAATGCAAGTAGCTTTAACATGAGTACTGAAGCTGTCCCCCAGCATCCACTTTGTAATGAAGGCCTAAAAAAAAAAAAAAAAAAATCCATGGCNCTTTAGTCCACAAGCGAACTATACCGGCCGAGCGACCACCACTTGTCAGCGAAGTTAGTACCAACTTAGCGGATAGAGGGTGTCGTGTAGTCAGTGCAACAAATCCCCGCAGTCATTAATTTTGGATTCTAAACCAGAGCCTCTACTTTTCCATTCAGGTAGTTCCTCAGTTATTCTCACAAGGCTGAGTGCACCCCGTTCCAGACCCACCACTTCTCACAAAATCTGGTAGCGCCGGGAATCGAACCCAGGACCTCTGTATCTGTAGCCAGGAACTCTGTAATGAAGACCCACTGTATTTTTATTCAGATGATACTTATTTTTAAAGTGTGAGGTTCGGAAACTAAAACTATTTATAATTTCTTCTTGTGGTGGTGTTGGTTTTCTTTTGCAGTGTGGAGGTGTTAATAAGCCAACAAGAAATGTCTGACAGTGATTGCAGTCCAGCACTTCTAAGTGTATTCCCTGAGATTCCCAAGAGAAACACTGATGCCTCCAGTTCAAATGGTAGTGTAAATGTGTCAAGAGAATGTCATAATGCAACAAAGAAATCTCAGCTGAAGCACTATAGGTGTGCGGAATGCAATAAGGAGTTTTCAAAGCTAGGTAACCTTAAGTTGCATATAGGTAAACACACTGGTGAGCACCCATACAAATGCAAAATATGCAGTAAAACATTCATTATTATCGGAAGTTTAGTGAGGCACAAATGTATCGATGCAGGAGACAAGTGTTATAGTTGTCAGCTATGTGATGGAATTTTTTCAGATATGGAAAGTCTAGCTCATCATAGTCGCTCTCATTTAGTAGACAAGCCATACAATTGTGGAATGTGTGATAAAACTTTTGCAGATAGTGGTAACCTTGCAAAACATAAACGGACCCATACTGGTGAAAAGCCCTATAGTTGTGATATATGTGACAAAGCATTCTCTAGGAGTGAAAATCTAACAAGGCATAGGCGAATCCATTCTGGAGAAAAGTGTTTCACGTGTGAAATTTGTGAAAAATCATTTTCACGTAGTGAGAATCTTGCAAAGCACACACGCACCCATACAGTGGAAAAATCTTATAGTGGTGAAAATGATATGCATTTCTTGCACAGGGAAAGTCTTGAGGTACTAGATAAAAGTAATGTGTCGGCTAAGCGTTACAAGTGTGGTATATGCAATAAACGTTTTTCAGATAGTGGAAATCGGGCGAAACATATTAGGACACACACAGGGGAAAAACCTTACAGTTGTATAGTATGCAATAAACATTTCTCACGTAGTGAAAATCTCTTACGACACAGCCGAATCCACACAGGTGAAAAATCTTACAGTTGTGAAATGTGCAAGAAAAGTTTCTCACGTAAAGAAAATCTTGATAAACATAGGCGTAGCCACACAGAGCAGACATCTTAGAACTGTGAAATTTTTAGTGAACATTTATTTAAATTCCCCAATGTGAATTTTTTGTGAAATTTATAAAGAAAGTTTACTCTGAGGTTTGAAGTTTCTGTGAAGCACGTTTCTTTCTCATTTTCCTTGTTATCTCTGAAGGTTGTTTTTTTTCATCTCTGTCATGTCCTTCAGTTGTTTTATTTTTCTTTATTTTTTATAGCTTGGTTGGTGTAGTGACTAGGTTATTGATTGGATGAGTGAGGAATTGTAGTTTAATTCAGGCAGGAATAAGGGATTGTTTCTTCTGCGTGGTGTGTGCACCAGCTGTGACGCCCACCCAGCCTTCTATAAAATGAGTACCAGAGGCTGTTTCCTTGGGTATACAGTAACAGAAGTGTGAAAGTGACCACTCAACTCTATCTAATGTTGAGGCTAAGAATGGTGAAACATATCTCCACTTTCTCATGCACCTTCCTGGCATGGTGCTTAATTAATTAATTAAGCACAAGGATAACCTTACATAGAAAATGTTCTGTCATGCATCATCAAATTAAGCGCACATAAGATTGCCAAACTGATTCCAAACAACATTTTAAAAATCTGAAAACAGCACCACAAAAACAGATTACATCATACAATCCTTGGGGGAAGAGATGTTTAGGAAGACCACTAAAGAGGTGGTATGCAACTCTAACAGGCCATAAGACAAATACATCAGAATGGTGACTGATGATGGTACGAAACATAATTATACATGACAACTTATATGTATCTAACTACTTGAAAAGCTAACAGTCACTCGGCAGGTTGAGGAATTCCCTGTCCTTTATGAAAACTAAAGGTTCATTACTGTTCTCACAGGTATCTTCCATCGGTCCCAATCCTGAGTTACATGAATCCATTCTACTTCATATCCTGTTTCTTTAAGATTTATTTTAATATTATTCTCTAACCTGTGCCAAGGTCTCCCTAGTGATCTTTTCCATTTAGGTTTTCTGACCAGAATTTTGTATGTGTTCATCATCACTTACGTCCTCCATCCATTACATCCGTATTAGTTTTGTCATTCTAACAATACCTGGTGAAGAGAACATATATGAAAATCATCATGCAGTTTCCTCCAGTATCCTGTTATATCCTCTCTCCTAGGTCCAGATATTCTCCTTATCTCCCCTCAGTATCTTCTTCCCTTAATGTGAGAGACCAAGTTTCACAGGTATACAAAATGAAGGGTAATATTATAATTTCGTATATTATAATTTTTGTATCTTTGGAGAGATTGGAAGAAAAAAGATTCCAACTTAAGTGTAGCCATCATTAAGCAAATTTAGTTTGCTCTTAATTTCTTCATGCATACAGTTTTGATTTTTTATTGTTGCTGCAAACTACGTGACATTTGCCACATTTTTAAGAATTTTTAAATCATCTTTATATCTACATACACAGGCTGGGTGAAAAATCTACAGCCAACGAGCCATACATAATGAAAATGACAACACTACACTAACATCCTTAAGACCTACACAATAACACTCATAACACCACATCGCTGGAACTGTTGCACAAATGAATCCAAAACTGGAGACCTCAAACAAATACCAGTTTGACGAATGGACGATGATCACAATAATGATATTGGGATATTAACTAATTTTAACTAGTTTTAATTAACTCAAATTAAGAAGTGTCATGTTCATACACGATATGAAATTTTGACATACCATACAGCGCAACAATTTCGGCAAAATAGAAGACACCTGATGATGGCTGTATACGGCCAAAATGTTGCGAGGAAGAAGGGTGACTAACAAGTAGCACTGGAGACAGAAATATATTATATGAAATAAAACATCTATATTAAGATTTTGTCCTGCATTCTGGTGACAAGACATGAACACATGGTTTACTTCAACGTCAGCCTCGCTACTAGTGTGCAGTAGGACTCTCTGTTTTATGAAGTTTATGTATTTGTCCAGTAAAGTCATGTCATTCCTATAAACATAAGCTGATGTGTTCCATTCAATTCCAGTCCATCATGATTTCCCTCGCCCTCCCTAATGGTGTATTGTAAAGAAAGGTTGGAAAACAATGGCAGTTGTTTCAGATCATTCTGAATATGAAATAAATGTTCATCCATATGCACTTTAAATGTTAATAAAACCGATTTTAATCGAACATCTGTGCAGTCAAGAATATAATTTGTTTTTTGTTTGTACACCTAAACATGTTTATTCACATAATCTCTTTATACTTATTGTATGTAAGTAAACTTTACAGTTTTATTCCCTTGTTGCATACAGTATGTTCAAAGTACTGTTACAGAATCAAAGACCACTCAGTGTTTTCGTGTGGGATCTCTTGCAGTCTGGTATACGATAAGCTACAAAGCACTGCTGCACTCAGGACAATGTACCTGGCATGTGTGCAGCCGTAACTCCAGCAAGAGTAAGACTAGTGTAGGCTAGCTAACGGTACACAATTTGAACACTTATTATAGTGGATGTACAAACTTTTATGGGGTTACGTGTGCAGTTGTGGTTTTGTGGAATTGCAACATTTTTGCCAGTCAATACAATGGAATCCTTGTGTCCCATCCACACTGCGCTTTGTTGGAAATATGTTAACGTGCTTCAAAATTCAAAGGAAATTATGAACAAAAGTGATAAGAGTGTTACAGATGATGATGACAGCACTCCAATACATGTTACAAAAAGCAATAGGTGCCTGAAGGGATGGTGTTCTGATTATACAACCAACAACCCTACAGTCCAGATTTGACTTCCAGTGATTATTTCATATTGGCTTTGAAGCGACGATGAATTTAGAGGAGCTATTTCGGAGTAGTTTGGGGAGCAAGACAAAGGTTTGTTATTTCATGGATTTCTTCTCTGCTTGAGAAGTAGGGAAGTGCGCACAACCCAAGGAAGACTATTTGCAGAATTAGTGAAAACATGTTTATTCTATGTCAACCATTTCATGGCTACAGAGATTATGTATCTAGTGCATGAGTGCTTAAATAGATACCATAAGTGAAAAGAGGCCTATGGAGTGTCAAACTGAATTTAAAAAGTTTCCAGGCAAGCTTCACACAAATCTCTGTCCTTATGATTGTCAACAAACAGAAGAAAGAGGGTAGGGAATGTAACTGAACTGGCCTGGTGACATAATATTTAGATACTGGTACACAGTGCATTGCATTGGCTGTCTCCACTAGTGAAGAGTGGTACATATTTATGAATGTAAGGGATGCAGATTTCTACAGAATAATATCTCCGAGAGGAAAACTATAAGGGATAAAATAATACCCAAGAGGAGAATATAAACAGCGGATTGCATGTGCATCAAGCTCAACTTAATATATTCCCCCCTTGACAAAGTAGTTCTTGCTGTAGAACTCAAGAATGTGGTATATTTGATGTCTCTGAACCACTGATCTATGATCCCAGCCTGCAACAAATGCAAAATAATTTTGTTGAACCTATCTAACATAACATATCCCTTTGGTACTGGCATGGTTATCAACTGAGAGGAAATTATCTCTTCAAAAGAACAGATAAGCTGCTTCCCATTCCCATCCATGTACCTAGCAGCAATAATGAACTCCATACTCATTGTGGAGTATATATATGAAAAGTCACGTTTGAAAGCAATTCTGTTCTGACAGGCTTTATGATCATCACAGTACAATAAATTTCGGTAACGATAACCTGTTAAATCTGTGATGACAGTTGCAATAGTACTAGGGATACCGTATTCCATCCCGGAGTTGATGACCTCATCTTCGGAACCTAACTGGTGTTCAAGACCTGGATCTACTAAGAATGTAGTTAGGTATGTCTGGTAGACAGTGTTGATAGCCAAACAGTACAAGATCCATATAAGAAACACTGCTCTGATCACAGGCTCTTGAGGTGGGTTATTAGGGGCAGACTCACCTAGGATAACTGCCCAGAAGTTGATGAGACACTTAGTGAGGTTGGTATAAGCCTGGTTCTCAGTTGGCCTTACAAACATCTTGTTGCTTATTTTTACCACTTGCCACATGGCTACAGCGACAATGAAATAAGATGCCAGGAACCCCAACCAGAGTGACAGAGTAAACACCCTGATGAGACTCATCCAGCCAGGATAAGGTGCAGCACATGGAACATACCACCGCACCTTGTCGATCAAGTGAGGTGTCAGACATTCTGTCTCTTTAATTACGTCACATCTGTAAAAGTAGAAGTCCATAGCCACGTCCACCGAACCTTGAATTAGTTGACCTGAAGTCCCCGACCATGATCCGTTTTCTAGGGGAACTCCCCATAACTCATCCATTGATGGTTGTGTATATTCAATAGACATATTGCTGCTTTTTGCTAATTCTTGGAGTAGTCGTATCTCAATGCCTTCGTTAAACACAGTGTGCGCGGAGACAGAGCCTTGTGCCATGCCTCTCTTACTCATTACCGCTGGTTGTAACTCAAAAACTGAAGCGATTATGGGGCAACTTTGGAGATCATTTGGAACTTTCTCTGGAAACAGCGATGCATTATACAGAAAGTTCCCATTACCTCTCTCATCGACAATCCAACGATCCAGCACAACCGCGTCTCTAACGTTACCACATCGACCAGGTGGATGGTATGGGAACCAAGTGTACACTTCTAGTTGAGTTGCGTTGTACGGTCCTGGAGCAGGGCTCAGAACAATAGCATTTACCACCCTCCATCTCCATAATTCGGCAAAAAGGTCTGCCACAAGCTCTTCGGTAGAGTTTACTTGCGCATTTGTCACTGATATTACGAATTTTGCTCTTGGATTCCAGTTCCATCCACTTCTGAGTCTCTTCACCTGGGCCGATATATCTTGTACCACAGTTTGACGATGGTGATGCATTGATATTATCATGTAACTTCCATGTCGATTTTGTGGCATCTCGTTCATATTGTTGAAATAAACTAAAGACAACCATTTTTCTGACTCCTGTAAATCGCATAGAAGTTTATCCACAAAGTCAATTTCTAAATAAAATGCGTTTCTTCTGTTACGACATTCCTTTCCGAAAACTGTGCTTTGATTATCTTGAAACTGAGCACTGTTATATGAAACTACAAGGGCATGTGCTGATGTCAAGTGTCTTGATGAAATTTCGACCAAACATTGTATAGCGTGCCTCTGTACTTGGCCAGATGTCTGCATGAACACACTTAGTAAAACCATATACAATATGGTCCTGGCAATGTTGGCAGCAGACGTCTGCATCAGCACACTCTGTAATATCATAAACATTGTCCTAGCGATGTTCAGCAAAAAGTCATTCTTCAGATGTCTTGTATTTCAGAATTCTTCTCTAATATTAATAGCTCAGTTCAATATCGTGTTTTGTACCTAAGCGAATCATAGTTTTGAGTAACAATTTATATGGGAATGAGATAATATTAAGCCACAGTTCAGTTTAGTTTAAACTGTTGCTTTGTTTGTGTGAAGGCTGAACTTTGACAGCCAATATCACGCGGACTGATCAATTTATTATTGAGCCTTCTTTACTTGAGAATCTCTACGTCTAGCGTTTGTGAATATGGTATATAAAAATACCATATCAGTGCAGGAAACTTCGCGGTACTTGAATCGGGCGTTTCGTGAATTAATAATTCGTTACCGCGTAGGTTACCTTAAAAATACACACGCAAGTTGAATTGCATAAGGGACAGAAGCAAGTGATGTCTGTTATCCTGCAAGTTACTGTCACGTGATATCTGTTACATCAACGCAATATACGTACGCGCGTAATGCCTAAGACATCCTTGAACATACTCCTCTCGATGTATACCTATATGAACGTGTTGCCCGTAACATTTCGAGACGTTATTACTGGTGAGGGAACCATGTATTTGCCCCCCCACCCCGTGTTTTTAAAAAGTAAACAAAATTGAATAAATTTCATGGGTAAAATTGTCCCTATGCTCAACTAATTAAACATTATACGCTTTGGGGGACTTGATGTACGGGGGTAAATCAATAAGTAAGTTACAAATGGATATAGAACTTAAATAAGAGTACTGATTTGAAAAATGCTTTTATTTCTCAACATAATCTCCCTGTACATTGAGGCACTTGTCCCATCTTTTCACAAGCCCCTCAAAACCAGCAGCATGAAATTCTTTGGGCTGCTGTCGGAACCAGGCGGTGACTTCCCTTTCTACAGCTCCATCGTCGGGAAAATGTTCAGCCGAAAGATGAAGTTCAAGAGGGCCGAACAAATGGAAGTCGCTTGGAGCAAGACTCATCACCTGTGACAATTCGGGCTAGCATATCGTGTCCTGCATCGTGGTAGTTATTGAGATGCTGTAATGCCAGACCCATTCTTTGCATTTTGTGTTGTGGAGTCAGCATGTGCAGCACCCATCGTGCACAGACTTTGTGAAAACCTAACCTGTCATGTGACTTCCCTTTGTTCGGCCCTCTTAAACATCATCTTTCGGCTGAACATTTTCCCGACGATGGAGCTGTAGAAAGGGAAGTCACCGCCTGGTTCCGACAGCAGCCCAAAGAATTTCATGCTGCTGGTTTTGAGGGGCTTGTGAAAAGATGGGACAAGTGCCTCAATGTACAGGGAGATTATGTTGAGAAATAAAAGCATTTTTCAAATCAGTACTCTTATTTGTTTAAGTTCTATATCCATTTGTAACTTACTTATTGATTTACCTACGTATAAATACATGTTTTATTGACCTCGGCACTAGTTGGAGGTGACTGGTCAGCTTCAGGGCCCGGCCGCTTTACCCTAAGGAGCCCCAAGTACCCACTGGATAGGAGGTTGGGTTTGGACGACGTGGAGCAGAGAAAATTCTTGACCCTACTGGGACTCGAACTCCGACCCCTCTGGCCAGCCAGTCACTATACCGACTGCGCGCTATCCCGGCTCCTGAAGAAATCTACCAAATAATAATTGAAATATTTAAACAATATCGTTCTATTCCAAATACTCTATGTGATCAGTAGAAATATTCTTAAACGGCTTAAACGTAAATTTCACAACAAATTTTCTTCCCCCTCCCGCATAAAATCCTGGCAGTACCCTAGACAAATTCTCCGACTACCTGCAAATTTAACAGGCATCACAAAAGCAGTGTTATCGCTCGTCATGTTACGATGTTCTGTGCTATTCATACCTTCTCTTGGATTCCCACTCCTGCAGATTTAAACACTCGTAATTTAAATACATATTAAGGTACAAGATGGCGGTCTACAAAACTGTTAATGAAGTTAGTAAAATAAGAAAAAAATTAATGTTTACTGATATTATCTCCCATTACGTTTTCTTTTTTTTTTCTTTTTTGATCCTACAGCTCATGTTTCTATTATATACCAACTTCGCCGACAAGCGGCGGTCGCTCGGTCGGTATAGTTCGTTTGTGGACTGAAGCCACGGAGTACTTCATGTATATTATGTTTATCTCCTGGATCTACGACAGTATCCAAATTATGTTGTAGCAAAAGACGGCGTATGCGTTTGTGCTGTGGTGATGAGTGGACGTTTTTATTAACTTCATTTACAATTGTTGTGTAAACAGCCAGCTTGTACATTGACTCCATAACACAACAGGATGAAAAAAACAAACAAGCAAAAGACGGAAGAATTTTTAAGAAATATCAGTTCAATAATAGAGTACCATTAAATAGTGTAATTTCTGTTATTTCAAGAGTACTGCTGACATTTTATGAAGGAAATTAAATCGGATAGATAAATGTACAAAAGACTGGTTTATGTATTCGGTCGGAAAACATAACCGCAGAAGTTGGCCTTGTAGACACAATGGCAATTGTAACATATAATAAGTTTAATATTATATTTAAGCATCCTGTTGCATTAATATATCACTTATTTCTGTCTTCAATGCAACTATTATTAGTCACAGTTCTTCCTCACAAAATGTTTAGGCCATATAAGGCCATCATCAAGTGTCTTCTATCTCGCTAAATTTGTTGCACTGTATAGTATGCAAAATTTCGTATCACGTGTGAACGCGATATTTCTTAATTAAAATAAATTGACCATAATTAAAATTAATATCCCGTTGTTATCCTTGCGGTCGTCGTCCATTCTTTTAAACGATGTTTGTTTGAGGTCTTTTGTTTCGGATTTATTTGTGCAGCATTCTCTTTGCGGCGTGGGTGTTATATGTGATGTGTAAATATTGTGTTGTGTTATATAATTTTACTGTTAGATTTATTAAGTCTTAGTAGTTGCTTATAGTTGTACTTACGCGTGTTATTTGTGCAGTTCTTAAAGATGTTTATGTTGTGTTATCAGTTTCGTTATCTGCAAAATATATTATGTTATTATATATTATTTGTCATATTTTATGTGTCTCTAGGTTAGTTTACTCTTTATACTCACGTGTGCCCCCTTAGCCTGTAGGTTCTTCACACTACCTGCGTAATTGTATTGTTACTCGGTCTGTATGTTGATGTTATGAGCGTTCAGTGCGGTTCGGTGTGCCTAATCCTGCTTTTATGACGCGACTGAGGGTGTGTGCTGCTATCTGGTGTAAAGCTCGTGTAATATCTCGAATATGGGGTTGTATGTGTCGATATATGTCATTCATATGTAGATTATCTTTGCTGATTCTATAGATGTGATATTTTTCGAAGGTATTTAAATGTTTGCTTCTCCTTCCTGTTTTTATAATATCTATAGTATCCATTCTGGTTCCATATATATGTTCCAGAATTTCTGTTGTTGCTTCTGATGGCGTGAATATGTAACAATATAATGAAATAACAACACATCATTTACACATTACAGATAATGCCCACGCCGCAAAGGGAATGCTGCGCAAATAAATCTGAAATAAGAGACCTCAAACAAGCATCGTTTAAAAGAATGGACGACGACCACAAGGATAACACTGGTATATTAATTAACTGTAAAATTAAAAAAAAAAGTAAAGCTATCCCTGTACCAGGCCGTGAAGACCCATAGGGTTGTGAGACATTGAGAGTCCCACATTATCTAGACAATCGGCTCAAAGATGGCGGTAAGGTTGTCAGCCTTACGCGCCGGCCGTGCTTTACTCCCCATGAAAGTTATTTAATTAATTCCTGATACTCATTTCTGTTAGAGGCTGAGTCGACCCCAGGGCCATAGGCTGGAAGGATTAGGCCAATTGAAAAAAAAATCCAATGACCTCATCGGGACTTGAACCCGCGACCTTCCGGCTTGCAGCATAGTGCCTCAACCAACTACGCTACCGCGTGCCCCCTTTAATTAATTAATTAATTAATTAATTGTAACTAATTATAATTAAGGAACATTTATTTTAATTGAGAAATATCGCGTTCACACGCGGTATGAAATTGTAACATACTATAAAGTGCAACAATTTTAGCTAGCTAGAAGACACGTGATGATGGCCATATACGACAGAAACATGTTGTGAGGAAGAACTGTGACTAATAACAGTTGCACTTGAGACGGAAATATACTGTATGAAATAAATGACATAAGTTACAAACAGAACGTCCAGACATGTTATAATGTGGAACCATACAAATGAAATAAGTTGTACAAAGGCCTATAGTGGCTCATAATTTGTAATGAAAGTTCAGGACTTAGATATTATTTTGCGTTGTTTTCGTTTCATGACAACAAACATGTTGGTAATTAAATTCAGGAGTCACGAAGTGCTACACTGGTGAAAATCTCGTGGCATTTATCTTCATACCAATGCTCATGGAAACAACTGAATACCGTTCAGATGTTAGCGGTGTTAATTTCTGCTTAGTTTGCAGAGTATTAACTTCCATTTCACGTATGTTAATAAACTGTATATACGTTTAAAAACACTGAATAATTAGAAAAAAATTACGGTAATAGAAAAACTTAATTTTATGTGGCGCCTTATTCTTCGTTCGGTGTTTCGTTTCGAGAATCCGGCAATTCTGCAGCTACTCAAGAACTTCTCAGCATTTTATGGAACCCGAAGGTTCATAACCGTGTTCACAAGAGCCCTCCACTGGTCGCTATTCTCAGCCAGAGCAATCTAATTCATACCATCCCTTTCTGTCTCTATAAGATCCATTTTAATATTGTCCACCCAGCTACGTCTTGGTTTTCCCACCAGTATCCTATATATGCATTATTCTTCTACATCCTGAAGTAAAATTCATGAATATACGTACAAGGAAATGGGCGTTTAATGTCACTCACAAGTACCACATAACCTTTGATATGACTGGAATTACAATGACTCGCTGGACCTGCGCATTTGACATGAGACTGTGCTAACAACGACGTTCATAATTTTGAATCCCCAGTTACACGAATGCCCCCCCTACCCCCAGAATTTATCATACGCGAACCTCGTTTCAAATTACAATAGATTATTGAAGCCCAACTCAAGACTATAATATTCTGATCCAGATACTTTTATATTAGATTTATCATTTGAAATGATTTTTCGTTATATATTTTGAATTATGATTCTGATCTGTTTCGTCCCCCCTAGAAATAACATGGTACTGTTTATTGAACTAATACTTCGAAATAACACGGTACTTAGAGATACTGGGGTTTCGGACTTTATCCATCGTCATAGTTTTAAGATAACTAAGAAAAACACGACGTTTCGGAAACTGGATCTGTTTCCGTCCTCAGGAGGGAAAACACCTATTCTGTTGGGTCCCTTAGAAAGAGCTAGCCTCAACCACTGGTCCAGTTTCCTAAACGTCGTGTTTTTCTTAGTTATATTAAAACTAGGACGATGGATAAGTCCGAAAACCCAATATCTCTATGTGTTACAGACCATCGTCAGAATCCTATAGTAACTACTGACACGGTAATGTTTATTGAACTAATACTTCTGTCTCAAAATTTGCACTGCTGCCAAGTTGCCATTGCTGATGTCGGAGTCCTGAACGAAGTTAAAGCTGTGCCCTGCTTAAGCCCCATACCATGATAACATATATGGAACTGCTGACACAGCTCCGCCCATTATCAATTAACCTCCCAGCTAGTAGCGATGGACAGTTAGAATCACACTCTGATTTTTACTTGGTAAAATAACTTCCGATAAGAGTGATTAGGAGACCGCGTGGATATAATGGAGAAGAGGAAAATCCCTGCTGGGTATCGAACCTTGGCCGTCAAACCCGTGGTCATTATAAAAATTAAATTGACACATAGATTTAGATGTTTCAAGGGACGATACCGAATTACACAGGCAGCCCTCTTATTACAGAATGAAGGAAACAAATGAAGTTTTCAGTAACAAAGAATTCCGTGAGAAGAATCGTGTAGCATCTCTTATTCAGTAGTCTGCATAATTATTTAATTTGCTTTCTTCTCTTGACGCCTCTAGGCCTAGGGCTCGTGAATAAGGCAAACTTACATACGAAGCCTTAGCACAAAGGGAATTTCATAATCGTGTTAATATATTATGGCAGAGGCCAGATATGCCTAGGGAGGGAATCTGAAACTCCCTACGTTTTACATTTAACTTATCTATTTCGTAAAACTTACTCTTTGCGAAAATATTCAGTTCACTGTAAAATGACATATTTCGTTTATTGTGGCCAATATTAGAGGTTTCTCTAGTGTGTCACAGAGGGTAAGATTTCTGTGCGAACAGATACAACGCTGTTTCAGAACGTTTTATTAGTTATGTGAAGATGCGTGTATGTACTTCCAGCCGTTCAGTTTTTCTATAGAATTTAAATTTATTGGAATGCTCGCCATGGAAAACTCCTGGCGGATAAAACGTAGTGGGTTGCACAGTTGTTAGTGGTCTCTTCTTTCGTTTCGGAGGGGACCGACCCCTCCATAATGTCCCAATATCCTGACACTCATTTTCCGCAGTTTAATGGGAGTTCAATGCTTTACGATCTACAATTCTACTGTCTTCTTGAGTGTTCTCCTGCTTCCCAAACGTAATCGCTCTTTGAGGCCTCGGTTCCTTATGCCGTTGTTGCGCCCGACGTCTCTTCCCGAACGTCCGTCCTTTCGAGGTCCCTGGTCCGATTTTTTCGTCGTCTCTGCTCGACATCCCTCTGCAGGCGATGTTCAACCTCTTCCGGGACCCACCTTCACCCTGGGTCCGTTCCTTCAGCTGTCGGCGGTGCCCTACAGCTAGATGCCAGTCCCCATGCCGTTTCTTCAGTGCCCTAACAGTTTTCACTGCGGCTTCTGGACGCTCCGCTATGGTCTTCATTTCTTCTGGGTTTGCCTCCCGCTTCTCCGGATAAGCCTTTGTCTCTTCTTGCAAGGACTTCACCTTTTGTAAGATGGCGCTTACTGTGGCTTTCATTTCTGCTTGGCCAGATTTAATTTCCTCTTTCATTTCTTCTTGATTGTCAACGATCCAGGAGGTGAGTGAACCCACCTGGGCTTTCATCTCCTCTTTCGTCTCTTCTTGGTTGGTTATTATTTCAGCCCCTATTTTGGCTTGGTTATCACGGCTTCAAGCCTTCCTATGGCGGCTGCCAGACATTCGAAATCCGCCATAATTATCCATCTCCTGGGTTCAACTCTGACGGTGCACAATTCACAACTCAATCCAATTCAATTCCCCTTCTGACACCAGCTGTCACGTGTTTGAGTGACTACAGACGGAGTTTTGGATTGGATATTGGATTTATTGACCATGTTAAATACAACCTGTAATTATACTTAATTATAGCGCCATCGCTGATCTCCACATTTTATAAATCACTACAGCACACAGACCAATGTTCTCAGTCTGTTACAGTTTCCATTAGTCGTTTCCTGGTAATGGTGTTTAACATTGGCTATTCCTCGCCTCCATGCCTGCATAGATTTCTCTCACTCACACAGACCTGCCTCTTAGTATGACATAAAGCTGTATACATGGATTTGTACATGCTTGTTCCATGGATGACATGAAGCCTAACACCAGCACATTAAGATGATGGCCAAACACTGATAAGTCCAGACACTGCCCATATAAAGCACTGGCCATTATCATATTTGTCAATTTTCATGTCATCCAGGCTGTGCATCATGAATGTCAGGTGAGATACAGATAAAGTGCCTCTACATAAGGCTGTGTTGGTAAGGCTCCCAACTGTGAGCCAAGATACAGGTGACACCATACGTCAGTGAACCTAGGCATCTGAAATCGAGTGCCAGAGAAATCAAGCATCAGAGAAGCCCATCAACGATGCACCCATGCGACTCTAGATGCAGACAAGGAGATGGATGCTAGACCATGCACTCCAAGTGCTGGCACCTGTGTTACGCACCTGCCAGCACAGGTGTTGACTGAGACTAACATATGACATACCAGGCACCAGACTAGACAGAAGCCTTTACAGAGGCATCTGTGCCTAAGGGGCCTGTCTAGATGTGTCTCTGCTGTATAGCCTATACACACATCTCATGCTTGTGATATTGCATGTACAGATGTGTCTATAGCAGCCCATGTAGTCTGTGCTGACATGTCTTTGGACACAGCCAACTCAGATTAAACACCTCCCACTGTATTTTAATATGACCATTTGTCACAAATAGAACCCCTCACTTCAATCGCACAGATGCTGCAGTGACCTCTTCTTGAAGGGCCCAAGCAAGTGGTCTACAGGGCATGACAGCAGGCTGAATGAGGAGAGCAGTGGGAAATAGAAACCCACAGATGAGCCAAAGATGCATGACATACTGNAGCATGACAGCAATGGGAAATAGAAACCCACAGATGAGCCAAAGATGCATGACATACTGTAACATTGCATCAGACCTCTCTCCCAACTACGAACGGCACATATGTTACAATCGATAAAGTGTTCCACCATGTGCCATAGAAGTCAGCAGCAAAGTACATCAGATGTTTACCTACTAGTCCGTACCACTTCTGTTCTCCTATCCCTACTCTCTTTCTATTCATGACCACAAAATCATACATAAAAGTATTCATACTATGGTCTTCTACGCTCTGATACCATGCAAACTAGGAGGTGTGTATTTATGACTTGCAGAATCATACTTCCTCCATGTTCAACGTAGAAATTGGAGGGTTATACACCCCCTAAAAGTATCCACCTATTAGACTATACAAGCAAGAGCAACACAATATGAATCTTCACTGCTGTAAACATCTCAAATCTTTGATCAACTGAACTGCTATAATTCCTGATAAGCAAAACTTGATTACAAATACTGAACTTAATGTCATACTGTTCATCCACCACTTGTATTACAGCCTATATCAAGAAATCTAAGACATTACACACGTCAGAGGAAAACTTGTTCCAGTGTCGCTGTGTCCACCATGAATCTGACGTAAAGGAACTGGGGGTTCAGCCCAAGTCCCTATTGAGAGATGCCAGTCTGAGCTACAGCACCACCAATACAGATTTTCATTCCACAGTTCCTTGAATAAACCTGACAGATGTAACACATTTTATAAACCATACTAACATATTCATTCTGTACAGACTGGGAGGTAGGTTGGTGGCATCTTCAAGAGGAGTTATGAAGGTTTCAAAATTCCAAAACACTCCATAGAAACCATTCAATTCCCACATTTATATTTCAATCACATACACAGGTCCTTTAGAGCACCTTAATGTGAAATGCCTTTATAAAAGAACAACAAGTGTAATAAATTAAGTCAGTAACAAAATATTAACTTTTTGACTACTTTTTTTCTTATATCAAAATATAAAGATGCATAGTCACAACCAAAACCAGCAAACAATAATAAATATTATTTATGTCATACTAACTTTCACAGTGTAATTTAATTACACATTTTACATTTACAAAATAAAAAGTTGTCTCTGTGCTCATTTAAGCACTACGCCATGATGGGAAATTCATTGCATAGTTCCATGCATATACACGGGGTGGAAAAATAATGGAAACACTACAAAATTGTGAATGGAATCTGTTTGCGTTGGCTACATTGAAAGAACTTCAGTTGACAACACTGAATGTTCTTCTTCCGTTGTTTACGTTCTGTAGCGATCATGTCACTGAATTAATTGGCTTGAGTGAGAGTCCATGTGAAAGGGTCAGAAAATGAGAGACCTGTCTGATTATATAAGAGGCCAGATCATTTGCGTGCATTTAGCTGGAGCATCTGTGACAAAAACTGACACATTATTAGGTGTAGTGAGAGTGACAGTTTCTAAGGTTACAAACTGACACACTATTAGGTGTAGTGAGAGTGACAGTTTCTAAGGTTATGTCGCTATACACAAATAATGGGAAGACGACATGAGCAAAGAGGGAACAGTGGGCAAAAATCAATACTGACAGAAAGAGACTGTCACATACTGAGGACTATTTAAAAAATCACACAACTACAGCAGCACAGGTGACAGCAAAATCGAATTTGTATCCTGAAGACCCTGTTTCCACAAAACCTGTCTGACATGAGCTTCACAAATCCAACATCCATTGTAGGGCTGCAACTGCTAAACCTCTGATCACCGTTAAGTTCTGCTGCGATGTGTGAACAATGGTGTCATGACCATAATACCTGGATCAGACAACTGGAAATTCCCACATATGGTCAGATGAGTCGTCCTTCACGCTGTTCCCTATATCAGGAAGAGTTTATGTTTGGAGAACACCCAAGGAAGCCTACAATCCGGAATGCCTGGTTCCAACAGTGAAACACAGGGGAGGTTCTGTCATGGTTTAGGCAGCAATACTGTGGTATTCTGTTGGTCCCATTATTACCAGTCACGGCCAAATTACTGCAAGGGAGTACATGAACAGACTGGGCTATCAGGTGCATCCCATGATCCAGATATTTTTGAACAATAGTTTTCCACCAAGATGATAATGCCCCATTCACAAAAATAGAACTGTTCATTCATGGTCTGCAGGGCATGAAGGTGGACTTCAACATCTTCCTTGGTCAGCACAATCACCAGATTTGAACAACATTAAACAACTTGTCAGTTTTGGAGGCTATAGTGAGGGGCAGATTCCCACCGCCAAAATTTCTAAAACAACTTGAAGATGTTCTCCAAGAAGAATGGTATAAAATTCCACTAGAGAGTGCTCAAAACCTGTATGAGTCCATTGCAAGAAGGACCGTGGCTGTACTGAAGGCAAAAGATGGTCTAACGCCATACTGGTATGTATACAGGGTTTACATGACTGATAATAATAATAATGGGTTATGGATTATGTGATTGGATTTGTTGGCACTTCCTTACAATTACAACCAATTATAACAGCTCACAATCAATGACTCGCTCAATTCCTTACTGGACTATGAGTGTCTGCTCTTCTACTGCGATGAATGATGAATGACGAATCACTGCTCACACATGGAACTCCTGTCCTCTCTTGCAAATGAATCATGACCCTTTTATAACTTCCATGTGGCCCAAATGTAAGTCACCACACTGAACAGTTCCTCTGTTATTCTGCTTGTCACGGGACCCTTGTGTTCAGTGACTTGCTACCCAGCAACAACTCGTTTGTTGCTATTTGTTGCAGTGGGAACATTACCGAGCTGTCACTCAGTAATGGATGTCCGCTTTAGCTCCACTATTCCGGCTTTTAGGTAGTGTTTACAGAGCCGATGCCTAGCAATGGATTATTCTGTCACAACATTAATAATGGAATGTGTACAGTATCTGTAGTGTTTTCATTACTTTGTTCAGCCCCTGCATAGCCTCTACAGTAGATACAGATGAATGGTCAGTTTCATATGCCTCCTGCTGTACCACCACTGATCCCTGGTCCACATCGGATATAAACCAGGATGAGCTTCATATGCAGATTTCTGTCCCTGCAGGGAATGATACTCTGGTCATCCAGTCTACAACCCTGTTGGTATACTGACTGAGCCATTCTCACTCCAAGGTATTATAATAATTTATATTAAATATGGAGAAGCCCAATGACATAGTGGAGATAAAGTCAAAGTTACCTGAAATACTGGCCATAGAAATACCTACCAGTTTAATGCCTGATCCCTTTTCTGATGAGAATGGTTTGCAAAGAGTAATTTATGTCTTGCACTCAACACAAAAGTTCCATGTTCAAGTGAACAATATAGAATTGTATCCAGGTCAGTTCTTTTGCATTATGAAGCCAAAATTCACGAATGATCCAACTAAAAATAAAATTCAGTTAACTAATTACTCAACCCTTGAAAGCACAATGATAATTATGTGCATATGTCTTCCCATTCAGTCAGTTATGCAACAACTGAATTTTCTGCCTGACCTCCAGGTACGCACAACCACCGACCCTTCTAACAGCAAGCAACATTTCTAGCTGACATACATATAAAGGCTATTGCTGTATTCTGTGACCAACTTTCCACAGAGAGATTTAAAGATAACTTCCTTACTCTTAACAGTGTTGATGACAATAATCAGATTCTGTTTATTTTCCCCTAGACATGAGCAAACAAAATCATACTTCTCTTAAAAGTCGCTGTGCTTATCACCTACTTTTACTACTTAAAGACTTCTTCAAACAGCAATCTGCCCTTGCAGCACAGTTACAGAAAACATCTAAATTTTTTATCTTCAATGATGCATATCAATAAATAAAATGCATTCTTTACTTAAAAGGAAGAAAGAGAACAGCACAAGGATACCACTATTGTTGACAAAACAAAATACTGGCACAATTTAAGCACAAACCTATAGATTTCTTGAAGGGATGGTACAACTGTTCGGACTGACAGACCAACAACATTTTGGAAATTATCTTAGTTGATAATGACTTAATTTTCATTGGAAGAAAAAATAAAATTACTGCTACAGAAGCAGCTTGTAAATAGAAATGAAAAGCCTCAGGATAAGGTTCAAGGAGATGCCAGTCTTCCGACATTCATGCTAATCCGTCTAATGATAATGGGTGAAATGTTTCAAACATCAAAGCCCAAACCAAATGAAATATGAGGGCTATTTGGAAAGTAACCTCCAGTGAGCTGTTAACAAAACAAGCAATGACAAAAAAATATATTACATATAAAAATACATAGATGCTTAAGTTACTTTTCAGCATACTCACCGCCAGAATTGAGGCAATTGTATTGGGGAATAAGCTTTTGTGTGCCTTTGTCAAAGAAGTCTGCTGCCTGTGAACTCAGCCACATTTTGACACCTTCCATCAACACCTAATTATTGTTAAAGCACTGTAATCCCACCCAGTTCTTCATGTAGGTAAACAGGTGGTAGTCACACAGAGTGAGCTCAGGGCCATAAGAACAGAGATCAAACCTCCCAGTTCAAACGTTCTAGCGGTGCTCAAGTGCAAGCAGATGCATGCAGATGTGCACTGTCATGGAGGAGCACTATGAGTACACTGGATGTCAGCACTAAATGCCTTGTGTTCTGAATGGCTCTACACAACTTTTTAGTGTTTCGCAATGCACTTCCAACATTACTGTGGTCCCATGTCACATGAATTCCACCATCAGCACTACTTTACTGTCCCAGAAAACAGATGCCATCAGCTTTCCAGCACACATCTGTTTAAACTTTTTTGGCTTGTTTGCTGAACGCACGTTCATCCACTGCTTTGACTGGTCTTTGATTTCAGCATTCACAGACAAAACCTAGCTTTTATCACCTGTTGTGACATGATTGAGAAATTCATCACCATCTTTGTGGTAGCGCTCTGAAAATGTCAAAGCCAAAGCCATTCTCTGCATTTTGTGTACAGCTGTGAGCATTTTCAGAACCCATCTTGCGCAGAACTTTCAACTTTATTTTCGTCCATAACTGAAGTGAATACAACTGGACATGTCAAGAAATGTGATAACCTAGCCTAACTGATAAACTGGTGGAGAATAGTGCGTGAAATTTATGGAAATTCATATGAAAATTCTCACATTGTGAAGTGCTGTCTTTAACAAATTTTTTGGTCAACACTTTGAACAAGATCATCACTCACTACAGATGGGCAAACACTTCATTCTTCATCGTGAACATTTGTTCACCTGCCCATTTTTGAACATTCTACACCACTGTCTTAGAGTTCCTTCACTCACTGCATTTTGGCTGTAAACCGCTGTGCATAATTCACAATGAATTTCTGCAACACTCATGTTTTTAATGTGAAGAAAGCAGATAATAGCGTGAATTTTGCAGCTGTCAGTATTAGTAATCGCAGGACACATCATAACTCACTCTGTACAGACAAGAAAAAACACTAGGTGACAAGTTATGTGATAGTTTACAAGGCAATGACACTGCCTCACATGTGCAAGCTCTCCCCACTCCTACAGCAGTTGCCTAAAATAAACAGAGGTTACTTTCCAAATAGCAGTTGTACATTAACAGTATATGCATGGTCTGAAACTAGGACAGCACATACATTTATAATTCTCACCAAGTCACTGTTTGTCCGCTGCATAATGGCTGATGAACCGTGCTGATGGATCTCTTGCATCAGTCCAGCGAGGCATCCAGAAGTAAGGCAGGAAGTGGCTCTGATGTTGGAAGTTCTTCTCGAACACCTCCCTGCAAAATATCAGTTTCATCAAGCAGTCTGTAAAGAGGAGAGGAGAAGAGTATAACACATCCACATGCCCTAAACTTCCCTCCAAAAGGGCAATTCATTTCTGGATGCAGGTGCTACATCTGCAGCCTTCAAACTGATAAAGGCTTACTCACATCAATATCTGTTTTAATGATATTCCTGTGTGATTTTCGCCAAAGTCAACAAGGCCCATTTGTCTGCCAGGATCATCAGATGGGACGTGATCTGAGGTCCCAGTGAACAGACCATTCTGGCCTTTTCACTGATACATTAGTGCCAAAGGTGCCCCACAGTACTGAATCCCAAAAGAACATAACCACAATATTCATTGCTGTCAGAATTTCATACTGTAACTTTAAAATTAACTTTCAAAACTTCTATTTCAATTTTGATCTTGCATTTTTTAAACTATGCACTGCATTAGTACAAATACTATTATGTTTTTGGACATCTTGTCTATATCTAAAAACACTGTCCTGTTTATTTTTCAAAACACAATGTTTTGGAGGCTGGATTCTGTGTCCGTCTTCAGGTAAAACCCACTCAGTTGGGCCCAATCAATAGATGTACCACTGTCACAGACTTTTAGATCTTATTTACATAACCAGAATGGAACGGGTATATATCCCAATTTCAGAAAATTTGAGGTCTGGAGATAGGGACTAGCTCTATCAATTGGGCCAAACTGAGTAGATTTTACCTGAAGATGGAGACAGAATCCAGTCTCCAAAACATTGTGTTTTGAAACACAAACAGGACGGTGTTTTTAGATAAAGACAAGACGATGGATAGTGTCCAGAAACATAATATTTGTACTAATGTACCATCATGCTGAAATACATGTCATAAATGCACGACAAAGTACCAGCTTACACGTACCATTGATAAATTTGGCCAAATATAAGAATAGTGTGTGTTGTATGGGTATTAAAATATTTAATAATCTGCCACATAATTTAAGAAAATTATCGAGTGATTATAAAAAATTTAAGTTAGCTATAAATAATTTTCTCTTAAATCAATCATTTTATTCGATAAATGAATACTTGGAGTGGTCAAAAGAAAGGAAATAGAATACAGGTGAATATTTGTTTTATTTAGATACACTTATGTGTAGTAGTTTTTGTAGACTCTGTATAAATGTATGTATACTTTTATTATTAATTGCTTATAATGTCCGTATTTTAGTTATTATTGATTTATTATACTAAGCATTGACTAAGTTGTATTATTGCAACTGTTTTATTATAGTATATTTTACTATTTGGGACTGCTTCTACAACTGTGGTGATTGTGTCGCCTGTACGTTTTTCTTGAAGCAATAAAGATATTATTATTATTATTATTATTATCACAAATGTTTAGATCTTATATGCAGTGCATGTTATAATATAGCAACTATTCACCAAACTGGTTATATTATGGATAACATCTTCAGACAGGCAACTGGTTACACTGAGATTTCTGTGGGTTTCCTCAGCCATACTGGAATACTACCTTGAAATAAGTCACAACAGCTTTGTCCAGCCTCCTTCCCAATATAACCTCGTAGTCTCAACGATGATATATGCATAACCACTGCAGTTTATACACCACCAGTAAATGAGGTATGAATAAATAAATACACCTGTCTCACTGTTAAGATTACAGTCTCCAGGTATTTGATGCCTTGTAGTCTGGTAGATAAGTACTAATGTTTCAAAAGAATCTGCTTTCTCTGTCTTTATGGTAGAAGACTGAGCGAAGCCAGGAGAGATGGTATAAGATATAAGGAAAGGAGAACTGGGTCTGGGGCCATGAGAGTCAACCAGTGAGAACTAGTGGCCATTAAAAGGGATCTTTTATTTATGGTGAAAGACAAACAGCATTAAGAGGGACAATGGTAGAAAAGATTATTAAAAAAATATAAAAGTGGAAGTTGTGTATGAGGAAGGAACTGGTAAATATACAGATTAGGAAGGGAAGAGAAGGGAGAGAAGGAGGAAAGGACGTCCTAAAAAAGAGCAGTTATCAATAGGCCCTTGAAAGGGAGATGTCAATAGACTCTAATAAGGGCCAGGTTAGAGCAATCAAGTCAGAAGAGGCTTCCTACATTCATCTACTAAACTACACAGCATCATATCCCACTGTTATGAACATTACTATTACATTCCATTGCATTCCATGGATCCAAAATTAGTCTAATGACTGTAGGATGTGGAATATGTCATATAAATATATATAATATGCATAAGCAATACTCAAAACGCTGCCTATTGAACATGAATCTGCCCACAACAGCATATACCTGTAATAAAGTGACTCCTTGGTGGTTGGCGTGCAGTGTGGGTACTTTCCAGGTGCTTTCTCTAGCGCATCAATATTCAGATGGGAGTCCACCAATTCCTGAATCACTTGGAACAGTGACTTCTTTGCTGATGCCACACCATCACTGAAAAATTAAGAATAATATTCATGATAAAGGTATGCTACCACATGGCATCTGACCTAGCACAGGCTCATCACTGTTTGCACGGTAGTGTCACTTCTGAACTGGATCATGGGGATGAGGTTTACAGCAATGCAAATTAGATTCAACTGTGTGAATAATCTTCATAGTCTCCACCACAAGAACATCATAAATCACTGACACTTCTATGAAAACAAATACAAAATTCATCTCAGTTAATTATGAAAGAAGGAGAAGAAGACAGCAATAAACACCCAAGAGGTACATCTATACTACCGCTGTTGCTGTTCTGTTGCTGCTGTTCTCATTCTCTGGCTTATTCTTTGAAGCTACTTTTTCAGAATGTATTAAGTTCATAATACGGTCGTGCCATAGCTCAAGCGGTTAGTCGCTGGCTTCCCATCGCAGTCGCCCGGGTTAGATCGCGGGTCTGGTCAGGTGGGATTTGTGGTGGACAAAGTGGCACTGGGGCAGGTTTTCTCCGAGTACTTCGGTTTCCCCTGCCAATCTTCGTTCCACCAGTTGCTCCACAATCACCCTCACCTATCATCTGGTGCTGGTACAATAGGCCAGAAGTGGCCGCAGTACAAGGGACTTAGTCCCACCCTACCAGCAATAAAAAAAGTTCATAATATGTATATTCAGTGAAACCATGCATTCAGACTGTCCCTCAAGGTACTCAAGGTTTCCAACAGATACTGAGAGTCTATGAACCCACTTAACCTGAATGCCTCTTTATGTCTCCACAGGATGGACTTCGGCAGCAAATCTGTTGAATCAAATGCAGAGCGCAGCAGATGCTTCTCAACACCTCCCTGTGGCTGCCGTGCAGCTGCTGGTAGCCCCAAGTAGTAGTTTGTGAACTGCAGGTCGAGGAAAGGTACACGCAGCTCCAAACTGCATACAACAAGTAACGATGTCCATTCTCATATTTCATATCCAAAACTTCTCAATAGATTTTCTTCACATTTTTATTGGGAGTCTACAATTAAAAACAGTGTTAATCTCATTTTAGTCAACAATGGTCCAATAAATACCCCACACTATATTAACGTCAAATCTAACTTCTACTTTTCTCAAAATTGGGTAACTTTATACATAAGAAAATCTAGATACCATTAAGATCAACAAGTTTTGAAGATTACTATCTTCTGGGGTATGATGCCCCAGAGCCTAGCAGACTGTTACTGATGTTTTGAAGCAATGCACTCCTCCAATGTTACACTCTTCACTCTTCTACCCTGAAGATGCACTCTATGGTCCACTAAAAGTCAGTAACAATCTAACCAGATTATGTTGCATCACATCCCAGTAGACAGAGTCACCACTGTGAAAACCTCAAATCCCTACACGTTTTAATTCAAGTATTTTTGGATGTAGCACCCAAGAAGGCCCACCCCTTATACATTCATAGGAATCAATAAAAATAATTTGTCCCAACCCAGTGCTTTATCTTTTCAGCGAAATTTGAGACATTTTCACAATTTTCATTTTTCAAAAAATATTTAATATTTGATAACTGATAAACTAAGACACAGATTGTATCTGCAATGAATGAGCAATAAAAAGATAATGAATTATGTAAAAATGTTGAAGATCACCGAAGTGCACCTTGTCACTTCAGTGTCTCTCATTTATTCTTTTTCTCGGCAGGGTCCCTCACCTGTGTGCCGCTGTGGTGCGGTCAGCTCTCAGTCCATCAAATAAATATATGTCCTTGAGCAGACGGAGACTGTCTTCATGGGCCATTTCTGCTGATGGGGCATCCCTGAAGTAAATGTAACCCTGCGCCACCTCATCAGCACCCTCGCCACTGAACACCACTGTTGTGTCGGTGTTTTGCTTGATGAAGTGTGATATCAGGTACATTCCTACAGGCAGAACAAAATGTTTGTGCTGAATGTTACATCACTTAATGGAGTGCCCAGCTAGTGGCAATGACAAGGAAATTCAATTTAGGGTTGTGCAATGAATCCCTCAGCATCATGGACAAGGCAAATTTGTATTACAAATCCCATACCTTAGAAAGACAGAGTTAAATCATGATCTAATATTCCTGATGTTATATTTTAGCGTCCTGTTACACTGATTCATGTCTATGGTTTATGCTGACCGTCTTACAGTGTATACACTTTTTCACCTTATGCACCTAACGTGCATAAAGACACGTGAAGATGGCACATTAGTGCTGAAACATGTAGTGTGGAAGTGAAGAATAAGGTGAAAAAGTGTATACACTGTAAGACGGTCAGCATAAACCATAGACACTAATATTCCTGTATTAAGTGAATGCTTTTTCTGGTCCAAGCCAAGTCTCAATACGAACACTGTATTCCTGTATTTTGTAAATTATGATTCACCCATATTCAGTGTAAGAAATTTGTAATCTTCTGGAACTCATACCTCAATTCAGTGCAAATGTGGTCAAAACAACAATTGGTATTCACAATTTCTACCTACCGGGAATCATTACTGGTACCGCACAACCGTAATCTTTAGTGATATGCCAAACATTTGCTCTGATTCTCAGCTGAGGTCTTCCACCATTTACTTTACATGTCATTAATTGTTTTACAAATTTAACTTGTTTATGTAATTGATTTTATTTGTGTAAAAACAGTTTAATTATTTATGTCAAGAAATTATCTTAACATAATTATATACAATAAGTCTTGTAAGATAAACAGTTTCTTGACATAATTTTTCATTCCTTTCCATTTGGAGAAAATCACAATATGAATCACAGATTTTAATTTGTGAGTACAGTCTTAGTACCATAATAGCTGCAACCCTTAGCCAGCTGGACCAGCATATGTACTGTTATAATTGTCCAATATACAGCCAAAATAGGTAAAAGGGAGGCAAGACATCTAAAACTCACCAATGGAGGCCCTGACAGTCGTGATGTCAGGTGTTTCCAGATGGTATATCACTTTGTCAAGCACCCTAATCACATCCTCCGGAGTGAAAATGACCTCATGATGTTCTGTTCCAATGTGTTGTGCCACTGTTCGTGCTGCTCTGATGTCTGGACTGTCTCCCATACCAATTGCAAATGACTGCAAAATCAATGACATGTGACTGACTAAAGTTCTTCCATATTTCTGATAATATTCTGAGAACATATGGGCATTCTCCTTTTTTTTCTCAGTTCACAGAAGCAAACATCAGGCAAGATTTTCATCCTCAAGATGATTTCAGTGCTGATGAATACTTTTAAAATTAATTTCACTCAACTTCCACAATCTACATATAAATTTCAATAAAAAGGAAACATCTTTGCAGCATAATGTTAGTTAGTTAGTTATTGGAGAGGGTGGGTTTCCCCATGCACTTAGAGCAGTACTGGTCCGTTGTGCTTCCCTCTATGATATTCTACCAGTCTCTATACCCTACTGATAACGGTGCGTGTCATCAGTCCCGACCGAGCCAGTGAATTCTCAACTGGCTTGGCGGTGTCTATAATGCTTCCCCCATCTATCAGAGGCCTTAGAGAGTACTGTTGGGCAGGAAACGTACTTGAATTTGGCTCAGTGATCTCCTTTGGAGATATGAGGTTCTTTTATGTGCCGTAAAGCTATGACACGGGACCCACGGCTTAAAGTCCCTCCCGGAGGACTTGTTCCCTGAATTTTTCCACCCCAAAAAATTCGACAACCTCCGCTGGGTATTTGAACCCGCGTACCATGAGTCATGAGGTGGGAACGTTACCTCTAGACTACGGAGGCCGCTTTGCAGCACAATGTTAGTATCATTATATCTTTATTCCACCAATTAGCATGCAAATGCAAACTCCCTGCTGACAACTGGGCAAAGTTCACATTTGAAACCTTCAGTTCACTAGGCAGTGACTATGAAGATTGTATTCTGGGATGTGATGTCATGTAGTCTGACAGGTCACTGCCAGTGTTTTGGAGAAACCCGCTGCCTCCATCTTCATGCTATCCTGAAAACAGCAGTAGCTGGTTCCTCTGAAATTCTGATAATCTACCAGATAACATGGCACCATGTCTCAGGTTACAGTAATCTTCAAAGTATATACTGCATTCCACTGATGATGGATATAAATGCTGTCCAGACTATGGTGCTGAGTCTTTCAGTTCTACATAAAATGTTTCAGATAGTACACCAGCTAAAATGTGTAACAGCAGATTTATCTGCAATACTGTGTGTTTGTCGCTTAGTTCTTGTCACTACATAAATTATATACTACTGAATGGTAGAAAACAATTGTTTTGTTTGCTTGTATCTTTGTTTAAATAATGATGTCACACCTGTACAGATGGTAGGCCGCACCACAGCCCATGCAGTTAGTCGCTGGCTTCCCACTGCAGTGGCCCGGGTTCGATCCCGGGTCTGGTCAAGTGGGATTTGTGGTGGACAAAGTGGCGCTGGGGCGGGTTTTCTCCAAGTACTTCAGTTTCCCCTGCCCCTTCATTCCACCAACTGCTCCACAGTCACCCTCACCTATCATCTGGGGCTGGTACAATAGACAAGAAGTGGCTGCAGTACAAGGGGCTTAGTCGCACCCCATTACCAATAAAGAAAAGTAATATATAGATGGTAAAGAATCAAAAGGATGAATTATTCCAAATTATAAATGTGAAAATGTTCAAGTATTAAGATAGTTTGTCAGAGTGTGGAGAGACTTTGAGGTGGAGGAAGTCAGAATAGACAGGCCTCAGACTGATAATCAAAACTGAAACATCTTGAACATGAAGCAGCACTGCTAATCACTCAACTTTAATGTCTGCAGGGGAACTCTGAACATACAACAAAACATAAAGATCATGAAGAGCTATGGGTTTCAGTCTGTGGAGCAATGGGAACTGACTTCTCCTTGTTCTGTACTTCCCAAATTAAGTTTCTCTTTGTGGTGATCAAGAGAGTGATTCACCTACTGGTGTGTTTATTTAATCCAACTCTGGATGATAGGTTTAATAGTGATTCTCAATAAACAATAAAGAAAACCAAAATATAATTAACCTATAAATAAGACAACATGATAGCACAGTTAGTTGAGGCACTATGCTACAAGCTGGAAGGTTTGCAGGCTCAGGGTCCCAGGGATGTGGATTTTTAAAATTGACCTAAACCTTACCGCCATCTGTGAGCCGATTCTCTAAAGAAAATGTGGGAGCCTCAATGTGTCACAACCCTATGGGCCTTCACAGCCTGGTACAGGGATAGCTTTACTATTCTTTTTACAAAATACCTGAATTCTGTAAGGCAAATTTGCCTCCTTTGCCAACTTCACTAGTAGTGCAGCCACAAGGCTTGAATCCAAACCCCCAGACAACAAGCAACCTATTCGTCGGTCAGCCATAAGGCGCTTCTTGATTGCAGCAGTCAGCAGTGTCCGGATGTTGGCATGAATATCCTCACTGACCAGAGCTGCAAGATAATGTAACCATGTAATTATGAAATTCTGCAATCCACAAATGTTATATCATATTTAAACGGTCCTTTCCATGTCATATTTGGAATATTTCATTCCAAATTCTGAAACAGATTCTGAATATAAGTTAATATTAAACTTAACTCAAGAATTTTGGGGGGGATTATGAGTGACACTGCACTTAACTGAAAATGTCCTACAAAAATGAAATTCTTTAACCCTTTTGTGGCAAGTTTTTTCCTACATAGCTAACACTCCCTCTTGGGTTACTATAGTGCGTTATAAGAGAAAAACATCTTTGAATATCAACCTAATGATAACAGTATTGTCACAAGTAAAACAATTTAAATTCACAAATTTAAAATATCCATGGTTTTCCATTTGTATCCATTGGTTATCTGTTGTGATCTCTGTGTTGTCATACAGCTCTGAAATATGGAAAATATCTGATATAGAAAGTAGAAACAGAAGAAATTAAACTTTCTATAATCAACAGCTGAGGTATTTCTATGGGTTCACAAGAGAAGTACTGACAACAAGAAAAAATCACACATTTATAATCTAAATAAATGAATTACAAACAAAAGTTGAAAGATCACTTTGAAAGAGTGAAAAATAAACAATTATCTAAGGTGGTACTACTGTATAAACCCAGTGGAAAAGGGATTTTAAGAGATCAAGAATGAGATGGAAGAATCAATAACTTGCATGGCTGGAATAGGGCCAAACACCAAACCTGTGATGAAAGAGATGGAGAAGAAGGAAAGGCAAAAAGATAACATGAAATATAAGGATCACAGATCACACAGAACAAAAATGGCCAAGTGTTTCTACAGCAGAAAACAATAAACAAACCAAATGATGTAAAGAATTTATATTACACTAAGATATGATGCAAGTTTTTATTGGATACAACACTCCAGTATGTACATTTGCATGTTTACAACTCACCGTCATATGGGATGAAAGGCTTGAAGAATGGCCGATCTCCAATGTTGTAGAATGGTTTCTTCATTATGATGCTTGTCCTGCCATTTGCCTTAATCTCGTACTCTTTCACAAAGCCAGGTGGAAATGGCTCCAGATTCCAGGCTGCTCCATCCAGCTCATGTGCTAGGTCAATCAAACCTGAGATCCAACATTAGCAATATGTAAGAATGTGAGTGGTCCTGCACATGGTATGTGAAGGAGGACTCTAACCATCATCTCCAATTCACTGTGGTGTTATAAGTTTCCCACTGGTTTGCTGGGGTATCAACATACTTGCTAATTTAAATATAAATATATCAGAGTAGCAGCACAAAAGGAAACTAAGAAAGAACTTGGGCTCCATATTACTAAGGTCTTGACAGACTTGCAAATGATAAGGCAGCATTTCTCTTTCAAGAGAGAACACATGGGACAGTGTCAGACTCCCAAAGGTTAAGTTATTTAAAAACTGTAGCATGTGGTCCTGTTGCTGGGCAACAACCATGACATAAGCAAATATAAAACAGCTGTTACTGAGTACCTGCTTCTCAAACAAATACATTCCCATGGAAACAACTGAACAGCAACAGAGGAACGGTGTTTTCTGTGCGGTCTGTGCTGAGATGTTATAACCAGGAAAATTAGTTACAGTTAGGTGGCAGGCAACAAGCAGAAGTCATACAAAATCATGACAATGAGAATGTTCGCAATATTGGAAAAGACGAAGCCCGACATAGAAAGCATAAGAGGCTTAAACTTGGCGGTGCAAGCATACGACTGTTCAAGTGACTAGACTGCCGTGGTAGCAAATACTACTAGAAATATGGCAAAATCTGCTGTACTGAGCCTGGACTGACAGAGGCCTTGTATATATTGTATATAGAAGTAGGAAATAAGATTAAATTTGTAAATATATGTAAATACTGACAATGGACTTACTAATACGGACTATGACTGACAAATGACAGACCCGGCCTCTCGCCAGAGAGGGCACCCCAAATAGACAGGACAGTAACTTTCATATAAGAAGAAATAATTGGTCATTAGCCCCAGGTGGCTCGACACCAAGACAGACAGACTGACCGACTGTCAGTCACAATGTGACTTTGACAGTTAGGCAGTGTAGTGCTGGGAAGTGAAGAGTTGGTTGGCGGTTGATGAGTTAGTCAGAGAACTGCAATTCAGTCACTGTGAGCTGCTGCTGTTAGAAGCTGATAGCCAAGACACAGGGATGGTTCGGAAACCCAGAGTAAGGGGAACATCCACCGCTGGAAGCTGTTACCAGGCAATAACTAGTAAACACACAGCAGACTAAGAAGACTTAGTACATACTGTAGGTAACTGCAGAGTGTGTGAATTAGCAAAGTGTCATACTTACTTGTACTTACAATCTGTAAATGGTCAATAAATCCAATTACCAATCCAAACCCTGTCTACAGTTACTTGTACATGCGACAATATGTTTATGTTACTGGGAAAGTTTCCTCGTGCAGTAATGCTGTTGATTTGTATGTAGGAGGTAAAAAAAGTAAAAAGAAAAAAGCAAAGCTATCCCTGTACCAGGCCGCGAAGGCCCAAAGGATTTTGAGACGTTGAGGGTCCCACATTATCTAGACAATCGGCTCAAAGATGGCGGTAAGTTTGTCAGCCTTATGCACGAGCCTCAACATATCACAACTCTACAGGCCTTTATGACCTGTTACAGGGATAGCCTTCTTTTTTTACCGCCTCCTTTCACAGCCATTCCACTTCTTATTCACTAATCATCCTGTCATTTGACCATATATAGTTTGATCTACTGACAATGTCATTGAATAAATCATAAATATATAAATAAGACTACCGTCTAGGATATGAAGTTGTACAGTTTGATTGATAGGTACCAATATTTTCAGGAACTTGTTGCTGCCATCTTCAGGGTATATGAGTGTTATTTTTAAGGTTCTATCCTGAAGACGGAGGCAGCACATTCCTCCAAAATGTTGTTACCTACGAGTACATACAAAGCCATATGGTGTTGCACATCCCAGCAGGCTGTAATCTTAATGTTCACTCCTGTTAGAACTTCAAACCTCATAAAAGTTATTCAAACTGTTCTAAGTATGAGGGTAAAGGAATAACATACATACACGAAGAGGAAAAATTAAGTTTGGAAACTGCTATTCTGAAACACTTATAAATACAGTGTAGCTACAAAACTAACCTTTGGCTTCTGAGCAGATTCCCAGAACCCCTGTGGTACTGTAAAGGCGAAAAAGGGGTCGAACACCATAAGGATCACGACCAATGAACACACGTCGCTTGGCAGAGTCCACTATACAGAACACAAAAACACCATCCAAACTACGAGCACAGTGTTCTATGCCACCTGTGGCATACAGGTGCAAGATACATTCAACATCGCAGTTTGTCTCATAGCTGAACCCATACTGCTCCTTCAGCTGTGGAACAAACAAACACAAACTGCAAAATTGAAGTATGTTTCAAGGATTATTAAAATCTGTATATGTGTGTGTTTTGCATCCTGTTGTGTATCTCACTGCCATGTACATCAGTCCCCATCTGTCATAACATAACTATAAATAAACAACTGAAGACACTAGTATCATTGGTGAAATCAGTATTTATTCACTAAGCATGTTCCCTACATGTTTCAACCATATATGGTCATCTTCAGGCGTTAGAAACATTAAAAATGTTGTCAACATACATCACTGGACTGCTTGTTACAATGGGTCCATCATTACTAGTCTCATGTTATACAGCCCATTCCTCAGGATCATCATCAGTAATCTGTCAAGACGACAGGTCCAGTCTCTTCCAAAACACTTCCTCCACTTAATGCGATCTAGAGCTTTCTCCTTCAAATGACAGTATCCTCTTCTGTCCCCAAGGTCATCCAGCATCTTCTTACGTCTTCTTCCTCGTCTTCTTGTCACTTCTATCCGCCCATCTATCTTTCTTTCGATAACTTCTTTTAGAAGGCAGTTTCTGCGTAAAACATGACCAATCCAATTAGCCTTCCGTTTTCTTATTTCATGTAGGATATTCCTCTGCTCACTGACTCTAATTAACACTTCTTCATTTCTCACATAATCGGTCCAACTGATCTTCTCCATCCTTCTCCAACACCACATTTCAAAACTTTCCAGATGTTTCTGATCTACTGCCCTAAGTGTCCATGTTTCAGCCCCATACAGAGCTATGCTCCAAATGTAGCATTTCATCAATTTCTTCCTCAAAATTAAATCCAATTTGCTGGTAAAAAGATTCTTCTTCTTGCTAAATGCAGCTTTTGCCATGGAAATCTCCTCAGTATATGATATGGTAAATTACACTGAACTGAATAATTAATGTAGGCAGGTCTATGTTTACTATTATTACAGTAAAAGTAAAGCTATCCCTGTACCAGGCCATGAAGGCCCATTGGGTTGTGAGATGTTGAGGGTCCCACATTATCTAGACAATCGGCTCAAAGATGACGGTAAGTTTATCAGCCTTACGCGCCAGCCACGCTTTACTTCCCAGGAAAATTATTAAATTAATTCCTGGTACTCATTTCTGTTAGAGGCTGAGTCAACCCCAGGACCATAGTGCGGCTGGAAGGATTAGGTCAACAGAAAAGAATTCAATGACCTCATTAGGACTTGAACCCGCATAAAATTAGAAGTTAAAACTTAATCTTTAGTTTAACTTTGTACTGGGGTTTTAGTGGAAGGGGGTAGGGAGAACAGGGCAGGACAGGTGGTGTGTGTTGAACTACTACAGTGTATAGGATATGTACTTTGTGGGGAGTGGTTTTTATGTATGTGGTATGTGTGTATATTGTGGAGGGCAAGGTACTGTGAATTCCAGATATATTCCATAATCCTCAGTTTGTGTTCATCTGTGATTTTGTGGAGTCTGAAAAATTAGGAGTATGTACTATAAAAAATAGTACATGTAGTTTCTGTATGGTGTTTTACTGTTAGCTGTAAACTACCTGTGTGTACTTAAGTGTTTATCGTCTGTTGCCTATTCTGTGGGCTTTTTGGATTGAAATTTCTGTTTATGGCTATGTGTTTAACATTTGTTGATTACTTTGTTGTTTTGTATGGCAGTGATACACTGTGAGTTACATACATACATAGCTTCACAGATCTGTTGCCCGTCTTGGGCTGGATATTGAGCTCGTCAGATTAATTAAAAGTAGTTGCGATATGCAACCAAGTCCAAATAGACACAACCTTGATACAATAGGAATATAATACAATTAGGTATTTGCCATATATTCATCAATAGAATAGAAAGCTTTGAAGATAAGAAAGCCTTTCAATTTTTGTTTAAATAAATTAACATTATCCTTTAAAATATATAATTTATGTGGCAAATTTTTAAAAATTTGTATGGATGTATAATACACTCCCTTTTATATAATGGATAGTCTAGCTGACGCGACGTGTAGTCTATTTTGTACTCTAGTGTTAATTTTATGTACACAATTATATGTAAGATAATTATTTTCGTTTTCAATTACAAACATGACCATGGCATATATAAACAAATAGGGAACTGTAAGTATCCCTAATTCTGTGAAAACCTCTCTACAAGAACTTCTAGGCCTCATCATTAACATTGCTCTAATTGCTCTTTTCTGAGCCACAAAAACTCTTTTCATTGATGACAAATAAGAGTTCTTTTTGAACTGATGTTGCTGTTCCTGGTATTATGAAAGATGGATTTAGAATAATGTAGTATACTGTAGTTAGAGACATGGATTATAACTTATGATATTGGTATAGTAGCTACTTGTTCGTAATGTAGTGTTACGCTGTTGTGTTTTGTGAATGGACTGAAGTGATCATATTGGTAGTGTCAGGAGTGAAGGGGTTTGCAGGAAGTGGGGGAGGGGAAGAGGAAGGGAGTGCAGGAGTCAGGGAGGCTTCTTCAAGTGGTGGTAGGGGAGACATGCTAATGTATGGCTTTTTGTTCTGTGGGCTATGTTGTTATAAGTAAATCAAATATGGGGTTATGTATATCAGTGTATGTGTCATTCATTCATAGCAGTTGTGTATGTTAAAAGCATTAGGTACTTGTACTATGTCTTTCAGGGTCTTTGTTATGTGTACTGCTAATTTGTACATGAGGCTATTTTTCTAGTTGATTATAGGTCAAACATTATAATGCAGCAAGAGAATGAGAAGAGATCAGAACTAGGAGAATCAAATTACATATCTGTGCATACCAATGATATTAATCTGGAATCATAATCTAACACAATGCACAACATGATGCAACAAGTTCCCACGTGTCAAAAAAGTTAAGTTCCTACAATATGACAGATGGAAGGACTGGCAAAAAATACAGCAAAGTTACAATTCATTCAGTCAAACTCTGTGTAGCATATAAAACGAGTTAGGAAATGTATGCAAAGCATAACAATTCTGACATATTCACTCCCTACCACTTCATTATCTCAAAAAAAATAAAAATTTTCACAGGAATGTATATTGAGGATAAAACATGTTTTTTTTATTTTTCTCTACAGTTTTTTTAAACACTTTTGTACCAACAACTATTTGGAGAGTTATGAACATTAAGTATATAGAAAAACATTTAGCTCTTCAATAATGTTGTCCAATTTCAACCAAAACTGGAATGTGCTGATAAATTTTACTAAAACTCCCCAATATTAAATTTCATGAAAATCAGTTCTCAGGTTCAGACATGTAAATGTAAGACAGACAGAAAGAGTAGAGGAAACTATCATTTCCAACTTTTCAGTGTGAATGTGCGAATAACAGGTTCCCAATTTCAGTTCAGGTGATGGAGCATCTTCTTCAGGACCATATGTATCATCAAGTTCACAAGACTTAACAAATATTTAAATTTCTTTAGAGTGCCATATAATGACAGCACAATGTATCCAAGATTGAATGAAGCTGTAACTACCAACCGCTTTCTTAATACATACAATGCCATTAACAAAAAAGGGACTCTATGCAGTGAAAATTGAATAATAATGTAAATGGGGACCTATCACACACATTGAGTGAGAAAGTGGAGAGTGACTACTTGCTCTTAAACCCTATCAAAATGCAGATAAGAAAAAGCAAAAGAAACATAAATGAGATTCTTGAAAGAAATTTGGCATGATAAGAAATGCTTGCTTCAAATTGTATATCATTCATTTTAATTGTGATGGAACTACAATTTTATTCGTTGATTTATATGGGTATCAAACGTGGGATCTCATTATCCATAACATTGTGAAGGAGGATGACTCACCCTCTTGCAGTTGTAGATCTCACCATTGCAGAGCAGAGTGAGATGAGGGTATTGATGCAATTTCATGGGCTGCATCCCATACAGGCAGTCCACGATTTCGAGACGATGGAAACCAACAACAGAGTTCTACAAGTTAAAACACACTCCAATGTGAAACTGCCTTCTCTGATATTACTTCACCTTTATCATCTAGGAACAGGGGTAGTATGGGGCTAACAACTGGACTTTATCTGTACAGGAATGGAGGATTTTAAATTTCCTGGTACTAAGCAATTACAGCCCTATTCTAACTGCACAGTAATAGGACTAGTTCTGGAAAAATGCAATGCTCAGAAAGCAGGACTGTATAATTGCATGCACAGACATACTAATGCAGCACATGACCTTCCATACCAGCCCAGACCAGCTCTAGGGCCCATCCAAAGTGTACAAGGGGCACATTTCTCTAAGATAAAGCAGCTGGGGAATAAAACTGACGACCCACTTTTACCTAGTGCTGAAGTTAAGAATGAATGGAGCTATACTTCCACTCCCCCATATGTCTTCATGGCATGGTGCTTAAGCACTAGGACATTTTATCTTTATTATTAATCGCAAACGTGCAGTTTTCATTGGTTTCAAGGTCAGTTATCTCACATATAATTTTTATTTGTTTATTCCACTGTAAAATTCCGTTGATCAAATCTAGGCTACAAATACGCCTAATGGATACAGAACAAGTCACAGACAAGTAACTAAAATACACATGCTATGAAAATAAGCATAGGTCAGGTCAAACAATAAACCAAACTATTTATCTTCCTACTTTAACATTAAACACCTTAAATTTAATACTGTAAACAATCATCATACCAAAAGGTAGATAGATGATAACATATTTATGCCAAAATAAAGCACCTATGATACATAAAACCTTAAAAATTCACATAAAAATTAGTAATTACAATTTTAAAAAATCCTTCAGTGAATAAAGAGAATTCAATAGATGGTAGTTTTTTAGAGTATTTTTAAAGTGATTCTTATTATCAGACAATTTTTTTATGCAATGAGGTAAGTGATTAAATGCCTTTATACCTATATAATAAAGACCATTTTTATAGATAGACAACCTTGGTTGTGGAGGGTAAAAATTATTTTTGCCTCTGGTGTTGATATCATACAACTTTGAATTTGTTTTAAATAAGGAGATACTATCAATTACAAAAATTAGTAATGAAAATATATACTGAGAATAAAATGGTAATATATCTAGATTCTTAAACAACTCCCTACAGGAATCCCTATTTCTGGAATTTGTAGATTCCTGGGGCACTCCATGTTTAATCTTCCCCCATTCTGAAGAAGTATAAGAATGTGTTAATTTATCATCAATGAGGACTTGCTGATACCTATCACTGAGATATGATTTGACTAGAGCATATGCATTGCCTACAATTCCATAGAATTTCAGTTTCTTCATTAATAAGTCGTGATTAACGCAATCAAAGGCTTTCTCAGGGCCACAAAAAATACCTCCCACAAGTTCCTTATTATTTAAGGCCTGTAAAATATCATTTAGAATTTTAAACGTTGCCTTTCCTGTTGAGGAATTGCTTCTAAACCCAAACTGTTCACTAGATAATATAAAATTATTTATTACAATATCTAGTGTTATCAGCAGAAACACAATACTACACTATTTAAATGAAAATATAAGGCTTAAATCAATCTTCTATTTTTGTTAGCATAGTTTTTTTATATATGTCTGACAAGACTCTACATACAGTACCTTAACTTTCTTGTCAAATTCTATTCTCCAGGCATCTGGGCCTCTATGAGCAATTTTACTAAAGGAAGTGTTTGAGTGAACTGAAGTGCAGGTCTCCATCCCAAACAATGCCCAAATGCCACACATGATACCTGAAACTACATCACCTCGACTATATGTTTTGACATAACATCATTTCATGTGCATGGCAAGTAAACATTAGTAACATTTGTCCAGCATCTCAACATCTTTCCTCTACACAGAATATTTAATGATAAACCTTTCACAGAGTATCTGTCAAGTTAAAACATTCACTTTCCATATACTGTAAAGCCCTGAGTCTCACAGTATTAACTAAAATATATCTATTCAACAACACAGCTTACCCTGAAAGATTTCATATTATAAACGATTCTTAAGGACTGATACACTTCAACACTGAATGTCGGAAACAAATAGGTAGCAATCCTGATAAATATTTCATAAGTCCCAAGTTCAAATATCAGCCTAGACACCAGCTAACCTGCAGCAATCCTGTCCTAAACAAATGCTGGGATAGTACCTCAAATTATGCCACCTCTACTTCCTTCCACATCCTCTCCAGTTAATTATTCAAGAATTAGCCATCATTCTTTGCTATATATTCTGAACTTCTGACGGCGTCATTAAACAATTAACAAATAAACAAACACGCTGACAGTTTGCTGCCAAAGTTCCAAGTCAATCTTTGTCTTTATTATCCGATTACGAGTAATAATACAGAACTTAAATGAAATTCAATATTAACAAACTGCTGTCACTTCAAAACTTCTGGACAAACATTTATAACAAACCACAAACAAAAGAAGAACAAACATCTCACAATTGGTACCTTTCTATCCTTATGGTTCCACAACGTGCTCACAATATACCACGTTGGCTTAAATTGTTTATTAATTAAAATTGATGACCTAAGGCCTCGTGGCAAGAAATAAACTACCGGCACATGTTGCACTTGCGCAACGCCCTTCTTATGTTAGACGTGTTAGACTTCTCTTGCAGCTGACGCAATGTTTGCTGACGTTTTTTTATGAATCTCCTTCTGAGGTTATTACTCGGTCACTATTTTATTTACGCCACACACAGCAGCCTGAATTATGATAACATGATCCTTGACAGTAATTGGTGGAAATTTGCATTCGACTTTTTATCGGAATTATGTGCAAAATGTGTCACCATACTACCTCACTTCTCTTTTTCATGCTGGTAAATAAAGTCCGTGTCAAAACGAAAGTTCAAAATTACCCTCCATTACACACCAGCATATCAAATGTCATCCTCCGAGTCTCATTCAATTTTGTACAAAATGTGTAATGAAACCCCTTTAGAACAACGTTCCACTTCTAAATTCAAAACTACAATCATCGGAAATTGTGCTTTCATTACGAAGACAGTTCCCCTACAAATGAAGGTTCATGTTTCTGATCTTTCTGGTGAAGAGCACAAGCACCTACGACCCCTGGCTAATAACTCACGGATCAAACCTATCTGTTCCATTGACCCGTGTAGTGTACTGACCCCTCACAGGGTTATATATATTATGGACCAGTACATAGATCGCGCCGTAATTTTCGTCTCAAGAATTTTTTTAGTCCGATGGCGCTCCTCTCAAATAAACATGGAACAAACTTAAAAGATAAATTATTTCATAATCGTTGAAATGTAAATAGATTCTCATATTGTTATAATATTATTATTTATTCGTTCCTGTATAGTTCTTTAACCAGTACACCAAGAATTTCATACTTTTAGTTTCAGTTTATTGTAATATTCCATCAATCAAGAACAGGCTACAAATGTCGCAAGTCTGATATAGAACCAGTCACAGATATACAATACACCAAATACTCAAAGAATATACTAAAGTGTCAGTCATACAATTACAAATCAAAACAACTCAACATAATACATTGTGAATTGGAAAATAAATCAGTCACTAAATAATAATGTATATGATTAACATAAAAGTATATTAGTATGAGCCAGCAAGAGCCCTATAAAACATTTTACATTTAGTAACATTGATCACTGGTCATTTCGTGGATGCAGGCAAGATGCTACCCTCCCTTGCCCATGTCAACTGCTTTGATTTAATCGAATTATATTGGGTCAAGAGAATTATCAATTTAGTACCTCCATGACTATATTTCATAATAGGCATGGCTGCAAAGTAAAGAGACAAAGCCGACAATAGACAGGAAAACATAACACTCACATGAACCTGTTTTGAAAGTAAATTTACTGTTAATTGTAAATTATTATTATCATTTAACAAGTTCTTAAGGCTACTGAAGGTTATCAGGAAGCTCCTGCATTTCGATTTAACGTGCGTATCCAAAGAACCATATTAAGACCACTTGATGTGAACTGGATTGCCCAATTTGAAGTTGAATTCCTTATTCCTTCAAGCTGGATATATATAACTTTATTGTGACATGATGTAAAAGCCTATACATCACACATTCATAGACTAAGGAGGTTAGCCCAGGAGTAATAAGTTTACTTGTATTCAAAGGGTATCAACTGGAATTTGGTTGAGGATGTATGAACATCATACGTTTGACAATAAGATTTTTGGTTGTGGAAAAGTTTATTACTCTAACTTCATTATCATTAATAATTTTGTGCAAACCTAATCATTGGTTTGAAAATGGCTTCCCTCCATACTATGGCATTCAAATCTCCTAACAAAATTTTCATGTGGTATTTAGGGAATTTATCAAATACATGTTCTAGTTCTTCACAGAACCTGTCCTTCATATCACATGTTTTATCTTCTGTTGGGGCATGAATATTCAGAACAATATCACACCAGCAACCTCTTAGTATTAGGTATGACAGCCTACAACTAACACTACCCTCTTAACTGCTGATGTGATTAGCTTAAGTGCGAAAAAACCTGTACCTAATTCATGATCTCATTCCACTTTCAATAGAAAAATTTATATTCACCTGCTGGTTCAGTGCCACCTCCATCCCATCTGACATCCTGTACTCCCACTAAATCTAACTTATATTTTGAAATTTCTTCCACCACTATCCTGAATGAACCTGCCCTATACATACTCCAAGTACCAAATCTCATATTCATTTTCTTTTGCTTAGGCTGTTTATCCAAAGAATCTGTCCAGGTCTGAGGCTTCTTGTGATCTTTCGTAACAAGCTTATTTTTTATGGTGAGGAGTTGTTAGCCCCATGCCCAACAACCAAGCTGGACGACCACCCTTTGTCAGCTGTCTGCGACTGTTTATTCAATATATTCACAGCTACCCTTCATATCTGGAGGCTGTCTTCTCCATCTGCAACCTGAGGACCCATCTATCATGGTAAGAAATAGTGTGATATAGAAAATATTAATAAAGTCTCACTTTATGTACAAAGTTTGAAATAATGTGAATCCCAAAAAATTTGGCAAAAATCACATGTGTTTCAAAACTTGTCTTGAATTATGCGAGGTCTTCAGGGACACATACTTTAAATAAAATTCGATGCACAGTAGTTTTAGAAGTGTGTCTGCCTACATTGTCAAAATGTTGAATTCAGTTCATATTTCAACATTTTCTCTGTCATGGGCAAAAAAGTAAAAAGTAAAGGTATCCTTGTAACAGGCCCTGGAGGCCCATACGTTTGTGAGATGCTGAGGTTCCCACATTTTCTAGACAATCGGCTCATAGATGGCAGCAAGGTTGTCAGCCCTATGCGTTGGCTGCCCTTTACCCCCAAGAATATTCCAAGAATATTCCTGGTACTCATTTATGTTAGAGGCTGAGTCGACCCCAGGGCCATAGTGTGGCTGGAAGGATTAGGTCAATTGAAAAAAACCCAATGACCTCATCGGGACTTAAACCCTTGACCTTCCAACTTGTAGCATAGTGCCTCAACCAACTATGGTACCGCACGCCCCCCCCCCCTCTGATATGGGTTCTGCTTTTAATTCTTTAATATGTTTTCATTTCTCTCAGGGTCCATTCAAGTGTATTTTGCATTTGTCTCATAAATACCATTTCAACAGCTTAAATTCTGATTTAACTGTCCACAATTCCCATAGATTACTCTTCTACACTGAAGATGGAGGCAGAAGATTCATCTGAGATGCTGATAACTACATATCAGACCATATGGTGTCACATCCCAGGAGATATTTTCAATGTCACTGCTGTGAGAACCTCGGATCTCACATCCAGACACTACATAACCATTCATAAATTAAATGCAGAGAAGTACCAAAAAGAAACTTATATAAATGGCACGAATTTCCCTTCCACCATTCTTTGTGTACTGAGAGATATGTATCATTGAAGCAATTAGTGGAAATCCTGAGTGACGTCACTGAAAACTGAACTGTTGATTCAATAACAGTCAGTCTGTTTCCTCAAATAATTGGCACCTCTGTTCAAGGTTAAAGACATGTCCAACTGAGCAGAATGCTCACACACTGTGTAAGATTTGAGGCTTTCACGGCGGTGACTATGAAGAAAGCAGTCTTCTGGGATTTGGCGCCGTGTATATGGGTTAACACCACATATACACGGCGCCAAATCCCAGAAGACTGCTTTCTGCTCACACACTGTTTACAATTAAATTCTCCGCATTAATGTTCGTAAAAGAGTGATGATAACAATGATGAGCATTGTTGTTGTTGTTGTTGTTGTTGTTATTATTATTATTACACAGACTTTGCTGTAAGCAGAAAATTGGAACACTTCATAATACAAGAAAATTATCAAGATACATTTAAAATACCGCTAACTTACATTTACAAAGTTAAATTTTATAAACTATATGGTTAATTGATTATAAGAATACAGACCAAAGTGGGTAATAATTATCATGTCACTACATTTTTTTAAAAATTATTTCATAATGTTAAACGTCTGTTTTGGTTTTCCTTTAATTACTTGGCAGTGCTTGACCTTTTTAGTCTCTTTGTAAAGTGGCTGAAGAAAACGTGTCCTACAACTGTGAAACATTTGAGGGTTTCAAGTTTATGGTTATTTACATAGTAATTATGGACTTGGACAACCAGGGAATCAAGGTTCCATTCGCAGCAGGAGCAGAGGTTTCTAACTTCTCAAAAGCATCCAGACTGGCTCTGAGGCCCATTCAGTTTCATATGCAATGGATACTGGGGGCACCAAGCTTACCACTGACCACAGTCTAATGCTGTAGTTAAGAATGTATGTAGTTATGTCGCGACTCTCCCATATGTCTTTATGGCATGACACTTAACTAAGCAAGAAGTTTATCCTTTTACTTTACCTGTTATAAGCAGTGTTATATCAGGAAAACTGACACTCTCAAATCACTTTATTATGCTTACTTTTACTCTTTAATGAAATATGGAACAATTTTCTGGGGTAATTCATCTCTGCAAAAAGGTATTTCATTGCAAAAGACAATTGTTAGAATCATGATGGGTGTCAAATCCTGTAATTCTTGTAGAGATCTATTTAGGAGGCTAGAGATCTTAAGTCTTCCATGTGAATATACATATTCATTAATAAACTTCATAACAAATAACGTAGAACATTTTCAGACCAATTCAGATGTACACAGTATTAAGACAAGACACAAGCACTACCTTCATAAGCCAACTGCTAAACTCTCATGCTTTCAGAAAAGAACATATTACAGTGGGATCAAAATTTTCAGTAATCTGCCATCTGATATCAAGTTTTATGAACGGAAAAGTACAATTTATATAGCACTAAAATGATAATTAAATACACACTCAATCTAAGCTTTTGATGAATACATATTTTAAAAAAAATTACTCATCCACTTAAATGTTGTGCAAATAGTATAAATTGACGGTATTGATGTATATATGCGGATGTATTTTTGAATAGCCTTATGTGTAACGACTGTGTTTTCTTGTGTGAAAACTTAAGTTCTGCTGTACATATGTTTTTGTATCTATATGACATACTCCACATCCTATAGTCAATTTGACTAACTCTGGATCCAGGGAATGCAATGTAATGTAATAAAATTGAACTATATTAGATACTGAAATTTGTACTAATTGTACAAATTGTTATCAGTTGCTAATGATCATATAATGGTGATAAAATGGAAATTAACAATAAATGATATTTGAAGCTTTTTTTTTGAAGTGTCAAGATGCTTTTTCATTGGGTTATTTTATGATCTTGCGTCAACAACAAGGGATATTTAGCACCAAAGGAGATATTGTAGGATGATTATGAATTATAAGTAGAAGTACTCGTCCATCACCTGGGATATAATTGTATTCTTTTTCAATATCAGAGTATATATTAGCTAAAATGATAAAAAGGAATAACATTCACATTAAGAAATTAAGGCTGGATGAGGATTTTCTCTTCTCCGTGTCTCCCAGACCAGTACTGGGGCCCACCCAGCCTTCTATCAAATGGGTAGCTGGGGTCTTTCCCGGGGTTAAAGCGGCCGGGGCGTGAAGTTGACCACTCACTTCCAACTAATTGCCCATATGTCTTCATGGCATAGTGCTTAATTAGTTAAGCACAGGAACAATTTTACCATTAAACTATTAATTTATTTTTAATCCTTCCAGCCACATTATGGCAGTGGGGTAGGCACAGCCCCTAACAGAGATGAGTATCAAGAATATTCCTGTGGGTAAAGGGCAGCCGGCATGTGAGGCTGACAACCTCACCACCGCCTGTGAGCTGAGTGTCTGGAAAATGTGGGAGCCTAGATGTCTCACAAAACTATGGGCCTTCACAGCCTGTTATAGGGATAGCTTTATATTTTCGAATTATTTATTTCGTTATTTATTTGTGGCTTATTTAATAACAGTATCAGTAGCTCTGATTACACAACATTAATTGCAGGAAGATAAGTGAACAATGAATTGGAAGAAACACTGAAGGAAGTGGTCATGGCCTAATTTGAAGCTCCATCCAACATCTGACTGCAGGGACTGAGGAAAACCACAAAAATAATTCATAAGATACTTAGTGCCCTACCATAGATTCAAACCAGGCACTTCTTGAACACAAGTCATAAGCATTTCAATTGCGTTAACTTGTTCAGTGCCATTTGTTAAATACAGATGACTGTGGGAGGATAAGACTTTTATTCTGTCTTTAATTCCACATCGGTACCACTGTTTTCTAGCATCCTGTAGCAAAAACTGGAGGCTAGGCTATCCTGCACAGTTTCACTTTCTTGTTTGCTTTTCTAAACAAATTACACTAATTGATTCCTTGTTATTAACTCTGCGTCAAGACTGCTCTAAGTAGAGTGTCAGGAAGGCACACGCACACATAGGTGAGACAGCACCATGAGTGTGACCTTGTAGAAGTACATTAAACAGATCAGAAGGTGGATAGTTCAACTGTGCTTATATGGGAACATAGGTTTCATGCATTGTCCTATAGTACAGGCAATTTGTGAGTAATGGAGGAGCATTAATGAAGAAATGGTATTGGAAAAAATTGTAAATTGCTGTAAAAGGGTCTGGATGGTTATCTGCTCAGTGTTAGAGATAAATGGGAAATGTGTGTTAACAGAATGGAGCTTTGATTTATAAATATTAATTATGCAGATATGGTAGGGGAGTAGGTAGATGAAAACTGTTAAGTCCATATGGTATTGCATTTTCTGCAAGGGGCCCCATCCTACAACAACAATGGATTATGGAAAGGAAGACCTTGTGTATAATATTACAACACAGTAAATACCAAGGAACAAACAAAGAACTGCCTTGTAAGATCTTTTATGGGTTCTTTGCACTAAGTAACGAGAAGAATGCATGACACAAACATTGTCTATGTCCATCCACATACCAACTAAAGAACTCCATACAGCCGAGTTCTTCTTGTGAAGCCAACAGGTGCCCAGCCACTCAAGACATCCCCAGCATTTAATTGAACCAAAAGGCTCATTACCATCTTCACAAAAGCCTGCACTGGTACCTATCCTGAGGCAGATGAATCCAGTCCACACCCTCAGATCCTATTTTTCTAAGATCCGTTTTAATATTATCCTCCCATCTATGTATAGGCCTTCCTAGTTGTCATTTTACCTCCGTTTTTCCTATTGAAACCCTGTACTAGGCTTCGCTCCCATGCGTGCTACATGTCGTCCCTATTTCAGCCTTCTTGACTTATCATTCTAATATGCTACCTATCCAAAACTACTAAAACAGGGTTTAATTTAAATATAGTTCACTCAATATAGTTACTGGGCCACAAGCTGGATAGCTGAGGAGTCAGGGTTTGATTCCTGATAGTGTTAAGAGATTCTGCCTTTCTCTACAGTGCCCAGACCAGGTCTGGGGCCCACCAAGCCTACTGACCAATGGTTACCAGAGATTCTCTGTTGGAATTAAGATAGATTGGGTATGAAATTGACCACTTACTTCCAATGTTAGGAATCTGTGGAGCTATGCCACCACTTCCACATATATATTCATGGTGTGGTGCCCAATTAAGTTCAGGGAAAACTTACCTTTACCTTATGGCATTGGGATTTCTATGCGAAAAGTATCTGCACTTTAAGTATTTGAAAAATATCTCATATGGTGGTATTCTGGATTGTGACATTATGTTGGTCTCTTAGGTGGGTACCAACATTTAAGTGTAACATACTGTCTCCATCCTCACTTTTACCCTGAAAATGGAGGTAGTATGTTCCTCCAAAACACTGGTCTCTACCTACCAGACCACATGGTGTAAGAAGCCAGAAGAGCATAACTTGCAACTTCACTGCCATGAAAGCTTCAGACCTCATTTGTGTCTCAAATTGGAGGGTTTTAGCACTTTTCCTTGTGAACAGATAATACATACTACTGGCTCCCAGACTTCTCAACGGAAGTGTTCTGCTTTGAACCATAATGGTGCTAATTGAGCAACAGTTAGAATAGAATTACAGCATAGATCCTGTCAACGGTGCTGAATTAGAATAACACTAGCAGTTGAGCTGTGAGTGTGTACATGACAGGATATGCTGTGTTTCATCCTCCTGGGATCTGCCATTTTGGTGGTAAGCTGAAATGTGTTCTCGTGAGAATTTGCTGTAACCTCACAGAATCTTAACAACACCAATATAAGAGACACCTTTAGATCAGATCCATTCCTAGTTCTATAAAATGCACATCACTAATATCCATTTCCCTAAAATCCACTTTAATATCATCCTCCCAGTTTCAAGGACGTTAATTCAATGATGATGTCCAAATCATGACTCATCGCTCCTAATTTAACATTCCTGAGGATATTTATTTTAATTTGACACTAAATGACTTCTAGACTTCAAAGAACACGGGTATCAACTCATATATCAATTTATCTTACTTTCAAACATGACAATTTTCCATGATGTTTTCTGCCACGCATGTACACACACACACACACACCCTCTTCTAGAATAATAGAGCTACTTAATGTGACCTTAATCTTTACTCCTAGTCTTTCCTTTTTAGTTATATATGTACACTGTAATTTCTTAATATGACTGTTATTCCTTGGGATTACTGGCTTTTGGACTTTGTCCATCATCCTCTATACCTGACATCATCCTCAGAACCCTTCAGGATCTACCTCTTATCAAGTAAGTAAGTAAAAAGTAAAGCTATCCCTGTAACAGGCCATGAAGGCCCATAGGGTTGTGAGACGTTAAGGGTCTCACATTACCTTGACAATCGGCTCAAAGATGGCAGTAAAGTTGTCAGCCTTATGGGCCGGCCGCGCTTTACTCCCCAGGAAAATTATTTAATTCCTGGTACTCATTTCTGTTAGAAGCTGAGTAAACCCCAGGGCCTAGTGCGGCCAGAAGGCTTGAAAAAAATCCAGTGACCTCATTAGGACTTGAACCCACCACCTTCCGGCTTGTACCATAGTGCCTTAACCACTACGCTACCTCTTATTCCTTGTTTAAAGTTTTGGATACTATATATTGTGATAAAGCAGCCATATGTAGAGAAAAGGTCCTCATACCTCTACAGACTAAGAGGACTTGAACGAAAGCATTAACAGAAATTTCATGCTTGCAGATGCTAGAAGCATACAGCACTGCTGCTCCTCAACCCAGCCTCTGGTAAGTTGAAACAAAATAGCATTGCAAGTAGGTGAACTAAACAAATACAGCAATTACTGTTTTTGGTTTTATGTATCTGCAGTTTTTAACTTATGTACTGATGGAAAATATCAGTGGCTTCCACATCAGAAGGTTCACATTTGCTAGAAGCAGGGTTGTAATGGAATTTCAGTATTTGTAGGATTAAAGATGCATTGATTCTAATGTCTCTTCCCCATCTGCTTTAATACATTGTCATTTCCACCAATCAGACCCATCTCACACCAGAATAATAGTTGCCACACTGGAAAAAGGGGTCCTACTGTCTTACAAAAATTCACACATCCACCGTTCAGAACATACAGCCTCTTGGCACAGAACTATAGCACCTCTGAAGCTGTTACTCATTTTGCTCTGAAGATGAAGACAGTTAATTTCTCTACCACATTAGTGCACAAGTAAAAAATTGTATACAGCTGGTAAGAACTCCAGAAAAGTCAGGATTGTCTCTTTACATGGTGTTTCAGAAAGATAATTTTTATAATCTCCCCCTTGCATGCTACAGTCCAACCCATCACAACCTCCCAGTTATGTATCAAATGTTGCAGTTGAGTGCCTCTCACCCAAGCTTCATATTCTGAGGGTCGTGGGATTCAGTCTTTACTCAGAGATCGGCTATAATTGTAGGACAAGGCTTTTTAATGGGTTGGGAGAGAAGGTTCTTACTTGGTGTGTGTGATGGTTTATTGCTTGATGTCCTGTTGTCTGTATTGCTTAAAATAATAACCACGCCTGGCAATGAAGTGCTGATCTCCTTCCAGGATGCTGCGTGAGACTCCAAGACCTGTGGGAGCACAGTGCTGGGGCCCCGGCACCTGGCCACACCCTGTCCACTGCCGTCTGTTCTCAGTGTGTCATCTGGGCCCAGGTGGAAGCATTGTGGGTCACATGTTCCTTTGTCCACTTGGCAGCTACTACTCCTCAAGGATCCAACGCTGTATCACTATGCAGGCAGTGAGTCCTATGAGCATAGGTCTAGCCTGGAAGCCAAGCTCCAGTGTCAGCGGTCTGAGGTCAAACTTCTTGTTGTTGTTGGTCTTCTTCTTCTGCTCCCACCCCCTCTCATTCTTCACTTTATAGTTCATGCAACCAAGCCCATTCTGATTTCACATATTCATTACAGCTTTTCAAGGTCTTCTTCATTCTCACTGTCCTTTTGATTCATATTTTGGTATTCTTTCATCAGTCATTTTGTTCAAATGATTTATCAAGTTTTGTCTGTGTTCATCTATTTTATTCTATAATGCTTGTATTTTCAATTCTTTCCTAATATGGTTTATTTTAATGTAACATTTAAACGTCCCAAAGTATCTAATTTCTATGGACTTGTGACTACCACACCTCTCAGTTAAAACTTCATGACTGTGAGGAATAACATGCCTCCATCATTTTAAGTTGTGGGCTTCCTCTTCTATCAACCATCTTCAACGCCCTTACATGGAAAAATAATTTAATTTTGCATTCTTGGTAGCACTGACTGACCACAGCAACACAATAAAGGAAATATATCTGCTCCAGATGATGCCAGACTGTGCAACATCTCTCGAGGATGATTCCCTGCTTGACAGCCTGCCAGCTGAAAGACTATCCAGTAAGGCTTCTTCGCAGTTCAGATGTGGAGAGGCAGAAGTTCCATACTGTGCGAACAATGAGACACTGGTGATCTGTACACCAAATAAGGCTTTTGTGGGGGTCGTAAACTGCTCGGCACAGCATTTGGCAAGAGTAAGTGTTTCTGACATAATAGTGTCACATTTAGCAACTTGTATTTCAATTATGTAAATAACTTTCTCTTGTTTTGGTTTCCAGAGCAACTTAAAATCTTCGTCCAGTTACAGGAGAACATTTTGTTTACACTGTTCATTGCACTCAAGAGTAAGCCCCATAAGAACTAAAATACCTAGGCTACCCTTCTTCACTGAAATTAAAGAGAAAATGAAATATCTGTAGAGTCTTTCATTCTAAGGGAAGGACATGGCTTAAGGGTATTTGAGAACAAATGCCAAATAAAGTAATTAGATTTCAGAGAGAGAAGATAACAGAAAGACGAGAAAAACTACATAACTTTTACATGTCATACCATTACCTGAGCCAGCTCTACATATTTTCCAGCATTCATAGTCTCCAAAGTTATGATACAATGTAATCTGGTAGGTTCAACTTTGGAGGAATATACTGCTTCCCTCTTCTGGGCAGAAATACTTCTATCATGAGGATTATGGCAATATGTTCCTCCAAAACATTGGTAACTACCTGACAACATAGTGCCCTAATTCAGAACATAATGTGAATATTGACCACCAGTAAAACTTCAAATCTAACATTCCTGTGTTGACTGAAAGCTACTGAAATAAATTTCCTTTCATAACTTGAGTCAGCCAATCTGGCAACATATTTATACAACTACATCTTTGATTCTGTTCACGGTATACATTTGCTCTCACATGCAGACACACATTTCAGTTGGGAAACCAACATACCTGACTTATACGCCAAAGATAGCTACTCTGAATATTGGGAATTTTATTGGCTCTCCTCAGCAGTGTGTTTCCCTTGAGGTGAGCATTAGGACTGTACTTTAACTGGTCTTGACAATTTCCTCTTCAGTCCTTTCAACTGATGCTAAATGATTCTGGATAATGTCCAGTGAGAGGTATCTGTAATGACAATGATGAATTTTGGTTTCCACAGCAGCAGGAAATTACTTGCTATGATGTGTAATTAACTTGTAATAGTAAACCTTGTCACTATGATGTCAGTTACATACAAGATGTGTTAAAAATTACAAAGACCAAATTTTATTTGTAAGTCAAGCAGTAAGCCTGGAAGAGAAGAGAAATGCACGCAGAATTTTAATTGGAAGATTTGAAGGGAAGACACCACTTGAGACTTTGGCATACATGGGATGATAATATTAAAGTGGATATTTAAGAAGCAGGGTGTGAAAGTGTGAACTAGATTCAACTGGTATAGAAACAGTTTCAGGAGTGGAATCTTGTGAACATGATAATGAACCTTTTGATTCCATTTAAGGCTTAGGATTTCTTGACTAGCTAAGCTGTTGATAGCTGCTCAATAAGAACTTCCTCCATGGAGTTAAATAAAAGTTTAGTTGCTTCAAAGATGTATTTATGTTCCACAGCTTGAAGATACTGTTATGTGAGTAGTATGTTGGAAAATGCCCATTGCCTGGGGTATATTGGATATGCACCACATTACAGAAACATATGATATTTCCAAACATATTGTGTATCAGATACACCCCAGACAATGGACAACTTTCAGCAAAATATTCAGAAAAATGATCCACCACTGTCACAGACCTTTAGGGAATGATGAGGACACTGAGTTTGCTTAATGACAGTCCTAAATGTACATATGTGACATCTGTTTACAGAAAAGTGAACCACTACAATGTGACAGGAGCACAAACAGATGTACAATTTCTTCAGTATGGGAACTTCCTCAGCACGCTGCTTCAGATACCGAAGAACTTCAAAGAAGTACCAAGAGCTACTCACAATCAATGGAGCCCTTAACAGTCTCACAGAGCCCTTTAGGAACAGAAACTGCCCTTCCTAACATTTCATTCATGTTTCCTGATTCATATGCCAAAAACAGGAGGACACAAGGAACAACCCCAAACATACAACTACAGATAACAATACCTGACACATCCAATGAAGGTGATTATAACAATGAACTTTATGATGGTGATGAAGAATATGAAGTGTATGACCTAGAAGGTTCCTTACCAAACTATGCTGATATCAAGTGTGAACAGAAAGGGCTGCAGTGTGCAGATAAGAAGACAATTATGGACTGCTCCGAAAATTTTACACAACCATCCTTCATCCTGTCATGCGCTTCTCTGCTCCATAGTGATGATGGTGAGAATGCTGTTGGTCACTGTGACAACGACACACGATCCTGCATCTTAACAAGCCAAAGCATGTCTCTGTCACTCAATATCAATACAGTCATCAATGATAACTTCAAAGTATGCGAGACTTACACTGGACTGCGGTGTGTTGATAATGAGACACTAGTTGCATGTTCCGGTGATGCTAACAGTACATACTACAGAGTCTCTTGTAAAGGAGAAGCAATGTCTGACACAGGAAGCTTTATTCAGGGACACTGTTATGAAAACAGCTGCATGTTTGTAATTGCTCATCAGACCAACAACTCTGACATGCATGCTGACGGAAGTGAGAACACTGTAAGTGATTACTTACCGACACCTGACACTAACAGCGCCATAAGTCAACCTCTGTACAGCCACACAAATATAACAGATGCTGAAGACAACCATGCGGAACCAGACATACTTATTCAACAAGTTAAAGTATTTGATTTGTATGATGAATATAAGGCCTTGAAACACAATTTATCAAAGGCTGAAGAAGAATATTTCATTGATGACGATGAGGATACTGAAATGCACACAACAAACTCAGCACCTACTAGAGACAACTATCTGATCACAGACAATGCTGGAAACATTTTACATATTACTCAGGATGACTCACAGCACACTGACGATGATCTAACATCAACTGAAGGAACGCAGTCAGTCACTGGAGAACCTTATTTACACCTTGAATTAGTTTCCTCACACAATGACAACTCTTCTGAAGTAACCAACCCAGTCAACACAGAGATTTATTCCCGAACATCTCCTATGTTAAGCCTGAACCAAATCCCTGCATCTGTTTCTCAGACCAGATTATCCACCTCTGTAGCTACCCTCATAGAAACCACTTCACACACTGCTAAATCCATTCTTACAGAAACCGTTCCTTTTGTCAATAAAATAATATCTACAGAAACCACAATACCTACTTCAAAATCCGTTCCCAGAGAAACTATTTCCAGTATCCCTGAAAATATCACAGAAACTATCTCCTCTGTCTTTGAAACTATCACAGAAACTATTTTTTCTGTTCCTGAAACGATCACAGAAACTATTTACTCTGTCCCTGAAACGATCACAGAGACTGTTTCCTCTGTCATCGAATCAATTGAAGAAACCATTTCCTCTGTCTTTGAAACTATAACAGAAACTATTTCCATTATTCCTGAAACTATACTACCTACAGGAACAACGGCTGCTGTCTCTAAATTCATTTTCACAGAAACTACTTCTACTAAACCAGAAACTACATATACAGAAACCACAACTTTTGTCTCCAAAACCATTCCAAAGGGAACTGCTTCACCTATCTTGGAAATCACATCTACAGAAACCATAAATCATTTCTCAGACTTTATTCCCACAGTAACTTCTTCCTCTAGCCCTGAAACTGCATCTACAGAAATCACAATGTCTGTCTCAGAAACCTTTCACAGAGAAACTGCTTATCCTGTCCCTGAAACTGTATATACAGAAACAACGACCCCTGTCTCCAAACTCATTCACAGAGAAACTGCTTCTCCTGTTCCTGAAACTATATATACAGAAACCATGACCCCTGTCTCCAAACTCATTCACAAGGAAACTGTTTTCTCTGTACATGAAATTGCACCTACAGAAACTATGTCCGTCTCAGAGACCTTTCATGGTGAAACTGCTTCTCCCATTCCTGAAGCTACATATACAGGAACTATGACCCCTGTCTCCAAACTCGTTCACGGGGAAACTGCTTTTTCTGTACCTGAAACTGCATCTACAGAAACTATGTCTGTCTCACAAACCTTCCACGCAGAAACTGCTTCTCCTGTTCCTGAAACTATATATACAGATACCATGGACCTTAACTCCAAATTCATTCACAGGGAAACTGATTTTCCTGTACCTATAGAAACCACAATATCTATCTCAGAAACTTTTAATGGAGAAACTGCTTCTCCTGTTCCTGAAACTATATACACAGAAACAATGACTCCTGTCTCCAAATTCATTCACAAGGAAACCACTTCTCCTGTCCCTGAAACTATACACACAGAAATCATGAACCCTGTCTCCAACTTAATTCACATGGAAACTGATTTTTCTATACATGAAACTGTAACCACAAAAACCACAAAGTCTATCTCAGACGGAGAAACCGCTTATCCTGTCCCTGTAACTGTACACACAGAAACAACCGAAGCTACAAAAACTACAACCCCTGTCTCAAAAATCATTAGCAGAACCACTGCTGCTCCTGTCCCTGAAATTATATATGCAGAGACCACAAACCTCAACCCTGGTACCACAATTCCTGCCTCCCACACCACAGGGCTTGTCTCAGACCCTCCATTCACAGATGTCATAATCCCTGTATCCAAACAGATACCCGCATTAAACATTCAGGAAGCAGACAATGGCAGCACCACAGAACTACACTTCAATCTACAAACCCCAGGTACAAACACAACAGTTGAACTTCTCTCTGAAGCCTTAATTCCTCAACCTACAGTTGACAAGTCAGGATTTAAAAGCACAACAATATTACCAACAGCAGAAACAGAGGAGCCTGAGCATCTTGTATCAGTGTCAAGTCCAACCATGAATGAAGTCTCGGAAGTATCAAACACACATCAGAAACATGTCTGCCGGAAGGCAGGAATACAGTGTATGGACAGCCTGACCCTTGCCGCATGCTTGCCTGATCTGACTTTGAGCTACACTATATCATGTCGGGCTCTTTTACCTTACATGACGTCAGAACACCACGTCATTTACTGCGACCATAGATTAGACACATGTGCTCTGGCACCACTAAAGGACAGCTTTAATTAATTTTATAATTATCCAAATATTCCACTCAAATCTGCAATTTAATTCAAACTGACATCTTTAAATCCCAGGATTGTTATCAAAGATACATGTTACACAAGCACATTAGCTACTGTATGCTTTTTACTATAAAAAGATAATCTGGATTTAAGGTTTACACAGTGGTGATTGTGAAGAGTGTCATCTCAGTTGCAATCTCGTTCAATTCGGTTAAAGTGCACTGACATTTTGGAGGAATGTATCACCTCCATCTTAAGGGCCAAAATATAAGCCAGGAAAGGAATCAGCAATAAGCACCCAGAAAGCTTGGACCCCCATGAACTACATGATATTACAACCCAGAAGGTTGTACTCTTCAAAAACAAAATTCATTCTGTAGTTTTTAAAAATATCACATACAAAATGTTTCCAAAATAACATATTTCATTTTAATGTTAATGTGTAACGTAACTCTTAAAATTCTTATTATGTGATGTATCTTCATGTATTATATGCTCTTGAAAATATTTTTGTTGTCAGGCTGAACAGAAGATGCAAGATTGCTGTATTTGAATGATTATGAAATCTATCAGTTAAATTCTAACACAATGGTACAATTTCAGATATGAAAACATGGGACAGTTTTCATCATCAAGACATTGAGAGGCAGTATAATACAAGAGCAGAAATTTTCCAAATACTTTCTTTATAATCTTGCATCTCTGTGTTCATTCTTAATAGGTCCAAACCTCTTAAAACATAGTGGTAACTCTTAGATCCCTCTTGCTTTAATATTAAAAAGCTCTGCATTTTTCCCACACAGGGTATTTGTACGTTTCATATGATTCTTAGAATAAATAGCAATTACTTCTTCATACAACATTAAGTGGTTGACTTTTGTTGTGGAGATGCAGTGTTTCTTGTGAGCTGATTTTTTTTTAATATTACATGAAATTATTCAACAGTACAGATATTGCTCATCATACAGGAATGCATAATTTCTCCATCATATATTCACTATATCAAAAAAATTTTCAAGTAGTGGTTATAGATCTTATTACTAGACTGCCAGAATAACCTGTGTAATATTTCTAAACACTAAGCAAGATGGCTGAAGTGGTAACACTTCTGATTTGTATTCAGTAGTTACCCAGTTTGAATCTCAGCAGAGAATCCAAAGGGTTTTTGGTGGTTTCCTTCCACAACCTTTCTAATTCAGTATTCACTAATCATCCTATCATTCAGTGCCATATAGTTTGAGCTACTGACAGCGACTTTAAATGGACATAAAATATATAAATATTTTTATACTGATATATTTTCATCTGTTTTCCACAGGTTTATTTAACAATGTAATATCAGCAAATAATATATTTCAGCATCCTGTTCCACTATTTAATGATTTAATTTCCGGGGGCAGTCTGAAGGTGCCACTTGTCATCTTGCTTGTAGACTATTGGTGTACATTATTGTCACTTTTTTAAAACAAGTCTTCTACAGCATGTTTCGACCTTATGACATCATCAGGTAGATATTTTCATGTAGTTGCTAGGCTGTATTGATTTTTCTACTTCACTCTCTTAAATTTTTGTTTAAACTAGTTCAAATTTGCTGGATTTTGTTGAAACACGCACATTTTCGCTCTGTGTGTGCGCGTGCGTGTGCATGACTGCATGTGCAGGTATGTATTGCAGTTCCTGCATTGTGTAACTCTCTTCTGTTTAGTAAAATGTTTAACTATATATGTCCAGTTTACTGTTGAGTTATTCTACTAGCATCAGTTCTGTTCATCTTAGTCTACACCACTGTTCCAGGCTTTTCTCCACAATACCAACAATGTGTAATATTTTCCTACCTCCCTCTTTGTATTTATCCACCTCACCTTGAAGGATCATGTTTTTTATTCTTAGGGTGGGGGTGATATTGCATAATGAGGACCTTCACAGCTTTTGTTCTTCACAAAGTATAATTAGAATGATCAAAGTCAAAGAGCATGACAGGGGCAGGACATGTAGCATGCATCAAGAAGAATATATATATGATTATGATGGGAAATACAGAAGGAAAGAGACCACTAAGAAGACAAAGACACAGGTGGAAGAATAATACTGAAATGGATCTTAGAGAAATATGATGGGGTGGTATGGAATCGATTGATCTGGCTCAGGATGAGGACCAGTTGAAGGCTCTTGTGAACAGAGTAATGAGCTTTTGGGTTCCATAAAATGTTGGGAAATTCTTGAGTAACTGAGCGACTGGCAGCTTCTCAAGAAGGACTCAACTCCATATAATCAGTTAGCTAGTTAGAGTGGGGTGAGAATGAGTCATTTTGGTACTTAGACCTTAAGTGGCCTACTGTACCAACCCAACCCCAACAATTTGGTAGAATAAGAATTAGCAGGGGACATTGAAGTACTCAGAGAAAATCTGTTCTATTTCCACTTTCCTCCCAAAGATCCCACATGAACTTTTGAAATTAAAGCTGGGCTGTCAAGGGGAGAGGCCACCAATTAACTGTTTGAACTATCACATGGTCTGCCTTGAAGTACTGTGTGTCTGACAGTGTGATACAACTGAGGATAAAGAACATGAGTCATTCAAGTGAAGACATTCACTCATTCCCTCAGCTGTGAGTTAGCTGAGAGGCCAATAAATCACCCTCCCTCTAGACTGAGACAAAATTGCTGTCCATTTGAGCTCGTTAAAAATGTGACACTACATTCTTCCTTCCATAATGTCATCATGAGGCTGTGTTACACTAGCCTGGCTTAGGGCTGGCCAATAATATGGCTACAACAGTAGCAATTTAAGATTGATAATGATGATGATAATAACAATGGTGAATGACAGTAGTAACAGCAATAGCACAGGTGCTCAAAATATTTGTAGCAACAGTGGCAGTTTATTTACTTATGGTTTATTTAACGTTTTAAACATCTCACATTATGTTGTGTTATATGATGTGGGTAAATACTGAACTGGAAAGGATGTGTGAGTAGGTAAAAAAGTAAAGCTATCCCTGTAAAATGCTGTTAAGGCCCATAAGGTTGAGATGTTGAGGCTCCCACATTTTCTAGACAATCAGGCCAGAAATGGTGGTTAGGCTGTCAGCCCTATGTGCCAGCCGCCATTCACCTCCCAGGAAGTTTCCTGGTACTCATTTCTGTTAGAGGCTGAGTTGACCCCAAGGCCACAGTGCGGCTGGAAGAACTAGGTAAATTGAAAAAAAAATCCAATGACCTCATCCAGAATCGAACCCATGAACTTCTAGCTTGTAACACAGTGCCTCAAGCAACTACACTACTGCATGCCCCTGATGTGGGAGTAGTCATGTACTAATCTGATGTTCCATCCTGGCATTTATTTGGAGGCACTAAAACCACAGAACTTATTCACTCTCCAAACAAAAATATAAAATACCCTCCTGAATATGAAGCAGGGGTGTTACCAACAGCATTTTTGGTGTTATAACAAATAATCTCATTTACATTTGAGGTTCTCATGTCAGAGACTATTAAGATTATTATCTTCTGGGATTTGATGCCGTGTAGTCTGATAGACCTTCACTCTGATGAGGACATGTTCCTCCAAAATGTAAGTGAACATGTACCAGACTGCTTTGTGTCACATCTCATAACACAGTAATCTTTACAATTATCCCAGAGACATTGCAGATGACTGAATCATAGCCATCCATCCCAATGACTCAGCTGTCTGTCAATATTTATAATAAAACTGAACAGACTCCTAGGTACAGGATCTTCCTTGAAAGCTGATAATCGCTCAGCTGATCAATAAATTTCCTGCTTTTATAGAACCCAAATGTTCATTACTGTGTTCACATTCAAGCATATCCTGTATAATTTCCATTGAGTCTACACCTTCATACCCTATTTATTTTTGATACATTTTATTATTATTATTTTCCCATCTATGCCTAGGTCTACTCAGTTGTTTCTTTCTTTCAAGTTTTTCAATCAAACTTTTGCATATATTTCTCAATTTTCCAAGAAATTCTATGTGTCCTGTACATCTCGGCCTCATGAATAAAAACCGAATCTTTCACACATTGTAATACAACATTTCAAAATCTTACATTAAACAGATTCAGTCCAATTGCTGTTAAATGATACAGGAAGTGAAGAAAATGATGTCCTCCCATGAAAAGACATTTATATCAATAAATTAAGACCACAGACACACAGTAAACTTGCCCCTATACTTAACCAGGTACCATGGCATGGAGACATATGGGAGAGTGGAGGTAAAGCTCCTCACACTTAGCACTGCATGCGAGATGATCAGCCAGCCTCATGCCTCAACCACTTTGCCCTGAGAAAAGTGTCCCAAGTATTCATTGGTTACGAGGATCAGTGGGTCCAAAAACCGAACTTAATTCATCATGCTATGAAAATATATAGGACAGCAGAGGTATAACTCCACAAATTCTTAACCTCAGCACTTGGGGGGAAGTGGACTTGAAGGTGGATGGATGGGTTCAGATGGAGGTAGTGGTGAAGAGAAAAGTCTCTGCCCCTGTCAGAAATGTAACCTCAGTTGTCCAGCCTGTAGTCTAGTCACTATACTAAATGAGCTACACAGACTCCAGAGACCAGAAAACCTAGCCACAGAAGTTGGCTTGATATTGTCTTGTGGTGTACTCATGTTGTGAAGAAGAAAGTGAAAGACAGATATGGCCTTGATAGTGTAAACTGTACCGGATCACTGTGACTCAGAATCTTGGACAGAGAGATGTAGTGCAGTGACCAGTGTCTGGGGGAACATGTGCAAAGACAGCAGCAGCCATGAAGTGGCAGGTAACTAGAAAGTGCATAATGTATTATCATAAACGTATATGGACATTTCAGGAAGTCTTACACTATGCTTTGGTCAAGACATACGAAGAAGGTGTCAATTTGTTTTTTCTTTGCAGTTTATTACTTCAGTAACTAGACTATGCAGTGTCAGATGACTTATGAACTGAAAAAGAATCAAAAGGACGTACTCATGACCCACCTGAGGTACCATCCCGGCATTTGCCAGGGGGACCGAGGAAAACCATGAAAAAGCTCAGTCAGGATAGCCAGTGTCTTAGCTGAGATTCAAACTGAGAACATTCTGAATAAAGAATCTGGAGCATTACTTGCAGATGAACATGCTCAAAAATTATCTTATTACAGGCAAACCTTTATGTGAAATATTTTTAATGCAGTCTGGAAAGCTGTATTCCAGTTGGACAACAATTTTCATGCACCTTCTTTGTGAATTCAGATAAGTCACTGATCTATATGTCCATTTATTGTAAGTACAAATTTACTGTTGCAAATTCATATTGTGGGCTTCAGGGTCATGACACCATGAAGTCTGGTAGAAGGTTCTAGAGGAACATACTGCCTCCTCCTGGCCCTGAAGATACAGTAATGTGTTCGCCTGATATATCGGTACTTACCTACCAGACAACAGTGTCATAACCTAAAAGGCCACAATATATATGAATTAATTCTGTTTACTATAACTGCAGTCTTCTTGGATGTAATGCCTTATAATTTGATATTATGTACCGAATGATGGAGGCAGGTTCCTCCATAACACTTGTACCTATTTACTGAACTACTGGCACTACACCCCAGAAGACTAATCTTAATAGTGACTGCTGTGAGAACCTTAGTTTTCTTTATATTGCAGCTGAAAGTTGTGGTTCTATGTGGCTCAAGCTGCCTGGCATGCAGCTTCGCACAAGTGTATAGCAAGCAGCAGCTCACCACAGTATCTCGTCAACTAACAGACAGTCCAGCATTACGGGCCTGGATAGGTATGTTCCAACACTCAGACCAGTCTGAAAGTTACAGCTTTGTGCTCTGAAGGTGCACAGCAGAACTGGAGGTACTAGGTGTCGATGAATGGTGAGCCTCAAGTTCTAGCTTCTGTAATTCCAAATAACCTTTAGATAGGATGCTAGGTGATCTACAGAGACAGTTTGAATATGGTGGCTGTGGTTTTCCTCAGCCTCACGATTCAAAAGCTTGGATATGTCGTGGCTGCATCCACCACAGGCCTGACAATTTTATAATTCATAAATGATCCTATCATTCAGTTCTGTATAACCTAAGTGCCTTAACAAGATGAATGCTACAAAGGACACAAAGCCTGTGCTGAATATTTACTTCACTGCCAGAGAAGCCAGCGGTCTCTCTTCCAACCCTATACCTAGCTGACACAGATGGTACTAATTCTGCGCTTTAATACTTGGATATGTTATCATGTCACCCGCACTCATCAGTGCCAATCCTGTTGCTTGATGGATTTAAGTTTACTGTGTACCAGTGCCAATCCCATCAAGTGATGGGGCTGTTGTCACTTGAAAATAAATTTAATTCCTCATACAGATATCACTAAAGAGCCAAAACACATGGACATTACTAACTGTTTTTCACTTGTTCACTTCCACTTTGAACAGAGAACTTCAAAATCCAGTTTTTGTAGAAAAAATGGCTAGCCTTCCAGGTAACATCCCAGTATTGGGCATGGTCATGAATGTGTCAGGGGACTGTGTCTCATAGACGTGTACATACTACAATATTGGTCAGTGTCCATGACAATTCATACCATAAAAACATGTCCCAACATAGTAATATGAACAGAGTATAAAAAATCCCAATGACAATCAAAATGTCAACAGAAAAGAACTGGTACAGTCTGATTATGCTTGCAGAGATGTTTCCAATGGCTGGTGCATTACTTGGGTGCCTTTTATCATGGCTTCCTCTACATTATTTGGGTCGCCGAGCCACTCTGCAGCTTGTGATGGCACCACTGCTCACTGCTGGATGTTGCCTCATGTTTATGTTCCACCACGTAGCCAAAGCAGTGTCTCCTATCCTGCTGTTGGGGGTCACCCTCCAGGGAGCTGCTCTGGGAGTCAGTTTCTCCGCTGTACCAATCTACCTCTTGGAGATCATGCGTAAGACCTGTCACTGTCACAAATGGTATAACATTTCCCTTTGACGGGACTACCAAGACAACTCACTTCCTTATTCTGTGCCCAGTGAAGAGTCAGTCAGAAGTGAAGTGCCAAACTTGTTGTGACAACATGATATCTAGTCATTGCTATCACACACCTCAGATGAGTATGCAGCAAGGGTGAAATGATTACAGGGGGAGATAATTGACAAAAAAAACCTGTTCAAATGTCACTTCATTTACCATGAATCTCACATGAAGTCACCTGCGATTTAAACCATGGATTCATGGTTAAAAACCAGTGTTTAACCATTTGACCTATGGCACAGCCTTCATCCATATCAGAATTATTAACAGTGAATACAGGGCTACAGATACAACTTTGCCCACACACTATGAGTTAGTTAACATACATAGGCCACACCATAGCTCAAGTGGTTAGTTGCTGGCTTCCCACTGTGGCGGACTGGGTTCGATCCCAGGTCTGGTCAAGTGGGGTTTGTGGCAGACAAAGTGGCACTGGGGCGGGTTTCCTCCAAGTACTTCAGTCTCCCCTGCCAATCTTCATTCCACCAAATTCTCCGTCATCATAATCACCTGGAACAGGCTACAATAGGCCAATCATTGGCCGCCATGCTGAGTGGACCCAGTTGGACTCCACCCCCTACTAAGCGAATAGTTAACAGACTTCAATAGTAAGTACAAAAATATTTGCAGGAAACACGCTTCATAAATATTGGCAAATAGATTTTTTACGTAATTATACTGAGGCTACAGAAAAGTCACTTGGATGGTGAGAGTAGCTGTACTTGGGGATTCACCCTTTCTGCCTAACATTCTATTCCACTCCAGCCTCTTTTGGTGTGTACCAAGCCAAAGTACTTGTTACTGACAAAGGCTATTACTTCCAGCATTTGTGTGAATATAATGGCTTGAATGGAGGGGAATATAGTGAAGTACAACGGAGAAGGAAACATAACAGCACAAGGGAATTGTGCATAGGATTGATCTAGTCTCAGTATAGTAGACTCTGGGTCCACTGCAGAAGAGATTGCAGTAATAATTTGTACTGGTTATGTAAGATGTTCCCAGACTTTCTTAAATCAAGATACATGGGCTAGAATAGCAACTTATTGTGGCACATTAATCAAAATTAAATTAATTTTCCCAATACACATTAACCTTTTTGGATCTAAAATTTATAGACCTAACTATGCCTTTAGAGTACAGTGGTTACTAAATGTACCACTACAATTTAACATTCAAATAACTCTCCATCTTTTCCCCAGAGTGTATTTATGTATGATTCTCAAAATAAACGGTGGTTACTTCCCTAAACATCATTAATTTGTTGGCCTTTGTAACAGAGATGAATAGTTTTCTGTGGGATATGAACTATATTCTTAAATACTACATACTTGTACTATTTACATGAATTTCAGGCTTCTAAGAGTTCTATAAAATGTATAACAAGCTCTTTCCTGTATCCACTGTGAAGAGAATGCTTAATGAAGCTTCGATGTTCCAGGTTTACCTCAAAACATATATACAAACACCAAAACTGCCTCAGCCCTTATTGTGACCACAGAGCTGTCTGCTGCCATAGGAAACCTGCTGGCACAAATCTTCCTCATCTCACCCAACACTCAGTATTTGCACCTCATCCCAGCTACAATCATGACAATGTCTGCACTTGGTCTGTGCCTCACAAGTGAATCTCCACGATGGCTACTACTCTTTGGGCAGAGAGTGGAACAGGCAAAGGGATCACTTCACTTCCTGAAGGGGCACAGCAACACATACCATGATATCCATCAGTTACTACTCTGGTTTCAAAAGGATGAGGAACAGTTCTGTGCCACTAAGACAAACACTGCAGTTGTGAAAACATATCTCCGTGCATTATCAGTAGCAACGTGTTTGCTGAGCTTGCCAGGTGCAAGCGGTGTGCACATACATGACTTCTACTCAAAGTGGGTGTTCAAGTTTGCAGGTGACTTTATTACTGAAAAAACTATCAGTCTGTCTGTCGTGAGGGCCTCTATACGAGTTGTTGCAGTAGGCATTGCATCAGGAATGCTTTTTGTGGCAGGCAGAAGTACATTCCAATGTCTCTCTCTCATCACCTCAACTGCAATGATATCTATAGCACTTTGTGCCACAGGGATGTGCCTCTTTTGTCTGGAACAAGGTGAGAATTGGATGTGGGCAGTGCCATGGTTGCCACTAGTGATACACCTCTTATTTCAAACTGTGTTTTGGTTTGGAGTTGGGTCCCAAGCTTTTATTACTGCCTTTCATTTCACTCCAACACCTCTCCGTCCCTCAATCATCAGCCTCACAGGGGGACTTCACTGGTTACTGGAAATAACTGCTGACAAATTTCTAGTGTTCATGATAGACACAATCCATCCATTTGGAACATTCTGGTTTTATGCTGGAACATCAGCCACTGGACTGATTCTTACTGTCTTTGTGGTAGTCCCAGAGATCAACAGGCATGGACCCAGAACAAACGTGACATGCGATGATGTCACAGACGTGCTGTAAATGCCTATAGACAAGATACACACAGAGAATGGTAACTAATACGAGCCAATAATAGTTCATCTTCATTTTACCAAAAGTAATAAGCTTAACTAAGTACCATGCCATTCTGAAATGGGAGAACAGAGGTATATCCATATGCATTCTTAACCTCAGCACTATATGAAGGGGACAGGTAAGCTCTGTCACCCAGTCACTTCACCCAGTGGGAAGAGACACCCATACTCCTTGCTTAGGAGGCTGGGTGGGGGTCACAGAACATTCATTCAGAGTTGTATACGGTGAACTAGTTCTACCCCTGCTGAATATCACACCCTACTAATCATCCTGCCTATAGTCCACAGGTAAAGGCCAGGATACTACCTCAAATTATGCCTCAACCACTGCCTTCCACATCCTTTCCAATGCATTATTCATTAACCTTTCTACCATCTGACAGTATAATTACTCACAGAGTCTGTATTTAAATCACAAATAAAAGGTTATATTCTGATCCAGTAAAATCTTATGCATTTATTTCATACATACAAGGGAAAATGTACAACAAATCAGAATCTTTAAGCACAACATGAGCATGTAACAGAGACTAATGTCAACAAAAACAATGGGGTCTCTACTTAAAAATTATGATGTAATGGATGTTGCTCACTGAGTGCATTTCTATAAGTTCAGCAAGAGACATCACAATGCTACTAGATCACAACACTGATCAGTGAGTCTACACATCAATCTTCAGCCCTTTGATGAACATCAAGGACAGAGAAGTATTTTTAACTTCACTTTGATAAAAATATGCTTTGTCTGGGTCACCCATCACTTGCTGTTATTCCTGGATTTACACTGGCATTAATTTAAAGTGTATACACTTTGCATTTCCTGATTATGGGAAAAATAAAATAAATTGCATCATCAACAGTGTACTAGCTGCAGGCTAGCAGCTCTTATTAGTGATTTACAATAGAAGGCAATGGGTTCAAAATTTCTGGAAAGTACTGAGGCAAAAAAAGAAGGGACAGAAATAAGAGAGATTTTTAGAAAAGTTGGAATTAAGATATTTCTTAATAGACTTACAGAACTGATTACAATGGTTTGTAAAAAGACTGAATAGAATGATAATATTAAGATGGATATTCAAATTAACGTTTAAGGGAAACAGATCTATGAGATGATCCAGATGACCTCACAAAGAAAAGAAAAAACTGGAAAGTAATCAAAAGAGCCTCTGGAAAGAAGAAAGAGACTGAAGACTCTGCATACACAGATACATATAAAGTAGAAATGATGCCAGAAGAAAAAACTGTGATGCCAGAATCACATTAGAATTACTAGGTTTTTGGACTTTGTCCAATGTCTGGTATTCTAGAAACTAGAAAAAACAATATTTTGGAAACTGGACTTGTTTCCATCCTCAGGTGAGGGGAGGAAGACACCTACTCTGTTGGATCCCTTAAAAAGGGTTAACCTCAATCACTGGATTCCCCCTTCCCTTCACACGAGGACAGAAACAGATCCAATTTCTGAGAATTTTTCTAGTTCTAGAACACTGGATAATGGACAAAGTCCAAAAACGCAGTAATATGCGAACCTCGGTACTCTTTAGAATCTACAAGGATCACAAGTTACAAATACTGACCATAATGAATTAGATGTGTCTAGGGGTCAAATTTTATTACAATAAAGCATGCAGTCTTCTGGGATGTAACAGCATAGCAGTACTCTGAAGAGGGAAGCAGCATGTTTCTGCAGACACTGGCAAACAATTACCAGAATACATAGCATCACACATCGGAATACAATATTCATCATAATGAGACCCTCAAATCACATGAGGGCCTGACCACAGTAGAGACTATAGTACGGAACTCCCAACCAGCATACAGCAGGACAGTCTTCCTGGTAGGGGCAGATTATCTTAAAAGTAGCCACATGAGACCAGAATGCTGCAATCGGTACAGGAGTACACACAGTTTCCATATGCATTTGTGGGAACTGCCACATTCAAGCACACATTACAGAGACAACGCAAGTGTCACTGCTTAGCAATGGCAAGTAAACAGCTGTTGCTTGGCAAACCCCACAACAACATGGACAGCAACATGTTTTCTATGCAGTCCAACACACTTCGGTTTGAAGAACTGAAGACTAATAGTATAGTACCAACAATACTATTGCTTGCAACACCCATACCTCACTTTTTTTATATAACATTGCGTGGGCAGTTCCCACACATTCTTGGAACTATGGAATTCCTAATGCCTCTTGTTGGCCCATGTAGTTTTGACAAAGACACTAACAATATTAATTACAATGATCGATACTGTGATTCCTAGGGTTACTACTGCGTGCTATAGTTACAGCATTTCTGAACTGGCACTAGTGTAGCATCCAACTTAGAAAGTACATGTACCATGTTGTATTACCACTTATATGAACTTAAAAGTTACAAGTTTTGGGTGGTTTCTGATGACATTCATATCAAACTTAACCTAAATCCACTGAGCAGTTCTCTAGCTGAAACGTGGGCGGAGCGAGAAATTAACTACCCTATATATGTTTTGTTTATGCACATCAGGCAAATAATGTATATTAATTTACATTTTTACCACATACATTACCAATCAAAAGGTTAACAGCAAAGTGTATTATATAGCACTAACAAACTAGTTACCACTTTTCTAAACACAGAGAAAACAAAAATGGTTACCATGCCTTCCATTCAGCTGGTAGTGTACAAAAGTATGTTATGAAAAACAGAAACTACACACCTCACTTTATACTGGAATTGGGAGGTCTTTGGCCACCATCACAAGGATATCGTCTGAATTGAGACGCCAGTTGCGTATGTCCTTTGACACCTTACACCAATGTTCACCATGGTGGGGCTCAGCAGCAACACACCGTTTCTTTACCTCCTCCTGCTGCTCTTCAGAACCATTGAGCAGCTCAAACTTGTAAAAATAGGCCCATGCATCTCCCAAATCCGGCTCAATTTTCACTGTTCTGTTGAACCACTCCCTGCATTTCTGTATTTTTCTCTCACACCAAAATAACTTTGAAACAGCCAAAAGGATGTGTGGGTCATGCTCACACTTTTTCAGAGCATCCACACTCTTCGTCTTGCGCTGCGGTCGTAACTCAAGGAATATTGCTTCTGCCCACAGGATACCGGCATTGGGACATTCCTGAAGAGCCTTTGCCATCAGAGTGTTTGCTATGTCTCGCAGTCCAGCACGAAACTCAAACCTAATAGCTTCCAGCCACAGCTGTGCACATTTTGGATTTCGTAGTCGCCCTTTCTCAAGAACAGACCGTGCCTTCGTCAGCATACCCCTCCGCTCCTCCAGGGATGCCAAGAGCTTCCAGAGAGGTACTGAGGTGGGGCACTTCTTGATGCCAGCATTGTAAGTCTCCCATGCCTTGTCCACCTTCCCTTGCTGCTCCTCTATCTGCCCCTTCATAAGCCACAGCTTGGCAAATTCAGGGAACACCTTTATGGCTTCCTCCAGTAACATGAGGGACTGATCCAGATTGTCTAGGGCCCATTCCAGTTTTGCAGATTTCATCATTACTCTTGGTGTTGGGGCAGAAGCGCGGGCCTTAGCTAGCAGACGACGTGCTCGTTCATACTCTGAATTTTCAGACTCCAACTTGACAGCAGCGAGCCAGATTTCTTCTGAATTAGGGTTGGCCTGGAATGCAAGTGAGAGGATGCCACGAGCAGCTGGCACATCCCCTGCCATCCACTTGGATTTGGCTCCCATCAGCCACAGCACTTCAGATTTGGGACAGTGGGCCACAGCACGCTGCAGCAGTGCCTCCAATGATTCTCGTGTGCCATGATTCTTCTCAAAGTAGGCTGCTCTCAACCAAATAGATTTTTTACTGGGGAATGTGGCCAGTGCATGGGCATATACAGCCCGTGCGCATTCATACGCTCCCTGCGCCGCACATGCCTCAGCATCCTCCATCCAAGTATGCTTTCTATCCTCCTCCTCCACGCCTTGACCAATGATGGCCCGGACCAGCACCTGGCAGCAGTGCACAGAACCAGACTTCTCAGCCTCAACTGCTTCCTTGAACCAATGATCGCGATTAATCTCCACACCATTAGAAGTCAGAGATGTTATGGCCCTTTCAATAATCTTGTCCACCATGTGATTGTTACCATTTGCCTCCTCCAGCTTTGCTGCTGTGGTCCAAATCTGACGATCTGTTGGGATGTTCTCACGGGCTTTATTCAAAACCTTACGAGCATTTTCATATGTCTCAAGCCTGGCTAGGGCTAGCCACAGGTCCACACTAGTGGGACAACACTCTACTGCTCTGCTGAGAAGAATCCTGGCATCTTCTGGATCTTCAAGCTCCACAGCTGCCTTCCACAGTCTAACTGAGTTGGGGATATGCTCTAGCGCCTTGCGATACACCCGACGCTTTGCCTTCATCTCCTGCTCCAAATCTGCAGCTTTAATCCAGATGCGGACAGATGTCGGAATGTGCCGTACAGCTTGGGCAATTACTGCTCGTGCAGTGTCATGTGGCTGCAACCTAGCTGCCTCCAACCAAAGGTCCTCAGACTTAGGATTTACCTCACAGCCCTTCATAATAAGGTTCCTAGCGGCCTGTACCTTCCCAGTAACCTCCTCCAGCCTGGCAGAGGCAATCCAAGCAGGTGGATGATTTGGATTTGTTTCACGTACAGACTTAAGAAGTAAACGGGCCTTTTTAATATCATTTATGTCCCCACCATATGTAGGAATCATACTCTGGAGATCTGTCAAGTAACCTTTTGGATCCACAACTGTCTGGCCTTCAACAGAGTCAGACACTTGACTCAGCTTAACGTTCATCAATGTGTTACGTGCCTGTCCAATCTTACACAAGTCCAGGTCTCCAGTAGGGGTAAGCATACCTGTAGCTGTCCCAGATGGAAAAGCACTAGCAAGTCCACTAGCAGGGTCGATGGCAGTAGCAGTCTCTCCACCTAGATTACGAGCCAGGACCGAGTCTGGCAGGGGGGTGAATTTTTCAGAACGAGGATTTCTCAGCTTACGATTCCTTGCATCACCCACCTCGGGAACGTTACGCCATTCATCTTCTGTAACCGACACCAAACCTCGCTTCAAGTCACTAAACTGTTGTTGGATTTTGGGGCGTTCCTGTCGATATCTTTCCAACTCCTCTTTCAGTCTCTTTTCTCGGTATTCTTTCCTTTTTTCATCCATTCGTTTATCGATGGCTTCGTAGATGGCATCCGCTTCCTCATCATCCTTGTCGTATGGATCCTTACTAAACAAAGATCCCCCATAACCTGAAAACTCATCGTAGTTGGAATCGTTTAGATCTTCATCATCATCTTCCTCCTCCTCCTTCTGATGGCCTTTCTTGCGTTTGCTTGGTGGTGCATGTCTATCATCGGACACGTCGTTTGCATCTCTGGCAGGACCAATATCAGATCGAGTTGTGAAGCCAGTTGCACCTCGTCCAACGCCAGCAACATAACCTAAAGGAGCTGGAACTCCCATAAAATGTTTCTTATTCCTGTTTACCAATGCTGCTGGGGGTACAGCCATTTTTAAAACACCTTTTACTAAAACGTCAAACAGTAAATGTTCTTTACAAACACTTTTTACCAAACGTCACACAGTAAATGTTCTAAACAAAGCGAAGACCAATTTCATTTACGATAACAACTTTAACAATCCCTCTACTGTTTCATATTGTAACGTGTTATATATCGTCCATCGCTGAGGAACCAGCACAATGGAAATGGCCTAGGAATAACAGAAACAAGTTACGTACGTAACACGAGAAAATATTATCCACACGATCCACACACACTAACCATCCGTAATTGTAACTTCATAACATTCCTCGTGGCAGCGCTGGCATCGCGGAGTCTCAAGATGGTGGTTGATAGTAGTTGACCGTAGTAGGTTGAATCACAGACAAAAGAAAAACAAAAACACAAGTTGAGCGGCTTACTTGTATTAAAAAATTCACATACCACATTCAGGGATACAAACAACAGCTCATTACTAGAATATTTTCATCTTCATGAAGAAAAGTTAACAACTAGTGGATCGTGAGCCGCTCGATTCATGATACGTAATTAAAATATAACACAAAATATATTTGCATCAGATTGTCTTCCTACGATAAGGAGGATGTCACAACTACATAAAGGTAGCCCAAGAACATTGTCGATGTGCTCCACGGATCTCCTGCAATTCTTTACATATATTTCTCAATTGGTGAATTCCATTATATTATTTCTTTAATACTGACTTCGTATTTCTTCAGTAACGGCACAATTCTGTCCAAGGTCTGTTTGCTGTTAACGGCGTTCCCTGATTTGGCTCCAGATCTAATGTAGTAGCGGACATGTTTCTTCAGATGCTTTTCCAAAGTACGTTCTAGTTTCGGCATATGCTCCCCTCTACCCACAAGAAACAGTGAACAAATACACTGTTTCTATCTTCAGGGTTGAACGCACACCCTAAAGCTGAAGGTAGCCACGTCCCAGAAAACCGTGGCCTTAATTGTTTTTCTAGGTGCTTTCCTAGGAGGAACTAAGGAAAAGCCATTACTACGTTAGCGACGATAGTCGATGCCGTAAGTAACATTATAGGGGTCTTAGTTATTGTCTTNAGTCGTTCCAAATCGGTGGGTGGGGGGGGGTGAGAGGCCAAGAGAGAGTAATAGATTTTTAATGTAAAATTTAGATGAAATAGTTAATTGTTCCCGTATTTAATCCTCCCTTCCATAAGCATCTCTCGGAATTGCGGATCGCTGACTTAAGAGAAAGATACTACACACATCTCGCTCGAATCTTACCTCAATCTTCTTCTGCTAGTGTTTTTCAGGTAATAATTGTATCAGTGTTTATAAGTAATGTGTGGAAGATGATTTAAAAGATACAAATCCTTACTGCGACGCTCACTGCCGTTTCTGAGAACAAAATCACTTAGTGTAATACATGTGGTGTCTTAAGAACTTCAAAAGATGGAATGACATGATCGACAATTTTAAAAAGAAATAGCACTGGGGCTGGAAATGGGAATAGACACCGGTAGCTTCAGAACGCGTCATTTTAAGGAATCTATTTCCAGTGGCCCAAGACTCTGATAACTATAGTTCTCAACAGTCATATACGTAGAAGCAAATTCTCGAGCTTCCACTAGTAATTTACTTCCAATATGCGTTGGTAATTCCTTCCTTCCGACCGAACGAACGAGCAGCAGAGCGACCGCCTCTTGTCGGCGAAGTTAGTGCCAACTTTAGCGGATAGAGAGTGTCGCGTAGTCAGCGCAACAAATCCCGACAGCCGCTAATTTCGGTTTTCTAGACCGTAGACACTACTTTTCCATTCAAGTAGCTCCTCAGCTATCGTCACGAGGCTGAGTGGACCCCGTTCCAGTCCCACTACAACTCAGAAAATCTGGTAGCGCCGGAAATCGAACCCGGGATCCCACAGCAACCCCTCATGAATCCTTCACCTCTTTCGTGAATCAGTAAACTGAAAGTATCAGTTTACTGACGCCCAAATTACAACCTATTATAACAACGATCAGGGGTGTGTAAACGGTGATACGTGGAGCAGGGTAAAGCCAGCGGACGGCCGGAGACGACAGTTAAAGTAAGTGGAGACAACGGGCGGTTACCACAAGAAGTTGGAGCACAACGTAAGGGCTATCGACGATTAGAGTAAATTGACGACCAACGTGTGGGGATTGAAGTCTTATTGAGTGGGTCGATTACAAGAGTAAAATGGTGCCCAACGTTAGGGCAAACGACGGTTATAATGTATAAACATAGACAAAACTGGATAAACATTTGGATGGAGTGACAGATTAAAACATACAGAAGAAAATTCTACAGTATAAATGAAAAAGACCCCGAGACCGATAATGACCTTGGGAAATACAAAATGCATATGAGAAGTCAAAACATGCTACATTGCCTATGCCATGATGCAATGAAGAAGGAATTAAGCTTTGACTTGGACGTTTCACGTCTTGAATGAACTCGTGTCCACGGTGTGTGTTGCCAAGGTCATTTCTTGTAATTGACCATCTCCGCATGTGTTGATGGTCAATTATAGGAAGTCACCTTGAAGTTTCAGTCCAGCAAAAGGAGCAAATCCTTATCCCATTCCCAATGCCCTATGAAGCACTGACCTTCCCTGTCTCCTACCCTAGGCCAATGAGACGCCAGTTGTTGGGTCTAGCTCATGACCAGCGCAACTCAGCGAAAGGAGTTTCGTAATATAAACAAATTAATGAATGACTGCTGTTACTGCGCAGTCGGACTTTCGCGTTCCACTTGTACTCCTACGCGCACCAGGGTGCATTGCCCCAGTGCAATCAATTTGTCTGACCTTATCACTTTCTTCATCATAGCTAGCTTACAGGGCTGTTAAACAATGTCTGGTAAATATTCGAAAGGCCGGTCACAGTAGTCGAGCGGTCTAGGGCATGTACTGTCTTCGCTCGCTCGGAAGCCGGGATCGTGGGTTCGAATCCCACTCAGGGCATGGATGTTTAGTGTTTCTTGTGTATGTGCGTTTTTCTGTGTTTGTGTACAGGTATAGGCCTTGCGACGAGCTGATCATCCGTCCAAGGAGTCGTACCGAATGTGTAAAATCTAGTAAACCGAAGTGAAACGTAGAGTTTCATGGAGGTAGACCTAGGCCCAAATTGGGGCTGTAGCGCGGCAAGAAAAAAAAATCGAAAAACGACATCATTGTTGTTATTGTTGCTGTTGCTATTGTTGTTATTATTATTATTATTATTATTATTATTTTAGTTGGTTGAGGGGCTATGCTGCAAGCCAGAAGGTCGCGGGTTCAAGTTCCGATGAGATCATTGGATTTTTTTTTTAATTGACCTAATCCTTCCAGCCGCACTATGGCCCTGGGGTTTACTCAGCCTCTAACAGAAATGAGTACCAGGAATTAAGTAAATAATTTTCCTGGGAGTAAAGCGCGGCCGGCGCGTAAGGCTGACAACCTTACCGCCATCTTTGAGCCGATTGTCTAGATAATGTGGGACCCTCAACGTCTCACAACCCTATGGGCCTTCACGGCCTGTTACAGAGATAGCTTTACTTAATTATGTTGTTGCGTGCTGTTTTAATCTATTACTCCTCCACGTCCATTACAAGTTATGCTAATGTTTTTCAATGCTCATAGCTCCACACTTTACGTAAGAAGTGGCATTACCTTGATGCACCGTTCCTCGTTGAAGTTTGCCCTTATCTCAAAGCCCGTCCTTCCTTCCTAGATACTGTTAGTCTCTTTTCTCAGTATGTCAGAGATTATTCTGTGTTCAATGTCAGCTCTTCAAGTACAGATTGTTCTTCTGCTAGATACGCAAAAGCTGCTAATGGTGTGTTTAGGGACGGTGATATATTTACAACGAAAATTAAGCCTCAAAAAGTATTTTACAAAAACCATGGCAATTTTGCTTATTCGAATTTTAATTGTATTCCGCGTGAAGGCACAATTTCTATTTCTCGCCTCTTAACGAAAATTTCGATGTGAGTCAATGGAATTATTACTATCTAAATGATATAAATCGCAATTTTTCTTTAATTTGTGTGTGTGTCAACTTTAGCGGACAGAGGGTGTCGCGTGGTCAGCGCAACAAATCCCCACGGCCGTTAATTTCAGTTTTATAGACCGAAGCCGCTATTTACTTGAAATAGCTCCATAATTATCCTCACGAGGCTGAGTGGACCCCGTTCCAGACCCACTACTTCTCAGAAAATCTGGTAGCGCCGGGAATCGAACCCGGACTTCTGGATCTGTAGCCAGGAACTCTGACCACTAGACCACAGAGGCGACAAGGGGCGGTCGCTCGGTCGGTATAGTTCGCTTACGGACTAAAACCACGGAGTTCCTTTGTTTTGTTTTGTTGTGTGTGTGTGTGTTTGGTCCTTTATACTCGTGCTTATTTGTAATTGGTCATTTGGCTGTTAGGTCAGCATATAAATAAACAAATAAATATATTTTTGTTGTTATTATTACAATTATATTTTACACGTTATTACAGGATATCCCGTCTATGAGCCATGGCTAATTACGAAATTAAATAAAGTTCTCTGTTAATATCTTCCTCAAGATGTTTACTGTTTCCTGAATGCTCGTGTTCTATAATTTCGCTCTAGAATGTTTACCACAGACGTTTTCTAAGAGTTTCTGAAATGATCTCGACAACCTTCAAGCGACATCAGTGACAGCTGGTATCCACCTTCACTTTCGTAGTCCACTTCTGCTGTGCTCCAATTAGTGTATATTTGTACTTCAACATTTCATAACATATTTATCACATGACACAAAAATGTCAATCAGCAAAAACGTTCCTTTTCTGTCTTCAAGTATTGTTGTCGTCATCATCATCATCTTTAGTACTGCAGTATCCAGTTCGTCTAAAAGGGTTCCATCTCTACAGAGACGGAGAATTTTCTCTTCGAAACCACACGAAAGGTAAAAGGTAAAGGTATCCCTGTAACAGGCCATGGAAGCCCATAGAGTTTTGAGACGTCGAGGTTTCCATATTTTCTAGCCAATAAGCCCACAGATGTTGGTGAGGTTGTCAGCCTTAAACACCGGTCGCCCTTTACTTACCAGGAAGATTCCTGGTACTCATTTCTGTTAGAGGCTGATTGAATCCCAGGGTCATAGTGCGGCTGGAAGGATTAGAAGAATTGAAAAATCCGATGACCTCACAGGGAATCGAAACCGCGCCGTTCTGGCTTGCAGCATAACGGCTCAAACAACTACGCTACCGCCTGCCCCACTCCTGAATAAAAGAGCCGAAGCGACAAACTGAACACTCGTGCTTAGAAAGTTCGAGGTTTAAAATGCGTGAAGCTTCATCCCACCCAAATAATTCTTTCAGGTGTGGGTGCTGGTGTTTAGTGCAGTGGAGTGCACTGCATTCTCATTAGAATACCGCCACAGCCTTCGTTACATGCTTTTAAAAGATGCCTGAAAATGATCCCAGAGTTTCACTGAGTAACCCCTCGGTAAGACCGCGCCATAGCTCAAGCGGTTAGTCGCTGGCTTCCCACCGCGGCGGTCCGAGTTCGATTCTGGGTGTGGTCAAGTGGGATTTGTGGTGGACAAAGTGGCGCTGGGGCAGGTATTCTCCGAGTACTTCGGTTTCCCTTGCCAATCTTCATTCCACCAAATTCTCCATCATCATAATCACTCGGGAGTAGGTACAATAGGCCAATCAGTGGCCGCCGTGCCGAGTGGACCCAGCTGGACTCCACTTCCCACTACGAGAATTAAAAAAAACTCGGTAAATAATCACCCTTGGGCGCTTTCACAAGCCAACTGAATCAATTTCACAACCTGATACCTCATTTCTCTAACATACCTCGATATTATCATTACGTCTGTGACCAGGTGTCCTTAATGGTCCTTTGACGTCTTTGGATAAATATTTTGTTACAGTACAGTATGAACTGTCTTCGCTTGTTCGAACGTTGGGATCATGGGTTCAAATCTCACTCAAAGCATGTGTGTGTGTGCGTGCGTGCCTTTATTCTGTGTGTAGGTAGCGGCCTTGCGGCGGGCTGATCCCTCGTCCAAGGAGTCCTACCGTCTGTGTGGAAAAGATTACGAAACTGAAGAAGAGGCCAGGGTCCAACAAAGGGCTGTAGATCCATTAATGAATGAATGAGTGAATGAAGTTGTAGTAGCAGCAACAGTAGTAGTACTGTTTTCTTGTACGTCGTTATAAACTTATTAACCATTACCAGGGCCGAAAAAAAAAAGTCACTGGTCTACTCTTTCGTGAAGGGCGAAGAATCCAAAGCCGACAAGCGGAAAAGTCTTTCTTTTTTCATTAATATTTTCCCCGCTCTTCTTTTTGGTTTCTCACCAGATGTCGGAGAGTAAATTTATACATGGTGCGGGTACGACCTTGTCAAAGGGACTCTGATGTATTTGAACGTAAATATACAAAAAAAAAGAGAGAGAGAAACTAAGACCGTGTTTTTATGCTTGGTTTCCGGGTACCGCGTGGGTAGAAGTGAGGAGAAGTGTGATAAGAAATAAAGGGGCGGTGATTACAGCTGTTGGATGGAGGAAGGATGCCGCGGAGGTGTACCAAGGAGACCGATCTTACGGTGTTCTGGGATGTGAGCTCTTGTAGTTTGGTAGATATATACCATCGTTTCCGAGGAACCTGCTGCCTTCAGAACAAACCCTCCGAAGACCTACCTATCTCTCAGACTACATGGCGTAACAACCCAGAAAATAATCACCTACTCATGAACCTCAGATCTCACTTCTACCATGAAGTTTTTGCTAAGAGTTATATTTTTTTGGTTGTGACACCGTGTAGAAGTTCTACCGCACTACACGGCGTCACATCCCAGAAGATATTTCTCTTCGCAGTCGCCATTGTTGCATAAAATTCAACGGAATTTCAATTAATTTCTAAGGAGTTCTGGCAGACTTGCATAATTATAATGCATGTATATGATTGTTGCCTGCAGACTGTGTCCTTGACTTTTGAGTTCAAGGCTATAAAAATGCGTGCCAAATCATTATATATCTCGGAATGAGAAGCAAGTTGCAGATACCAATTAAGTTATTTTCATCTAGAAGTGCACCAACGGCGGTAGCGACCCTCGGTAAGTAGCAAGTGTGGCTAGTGTGCCTCATATGCTATTGAGGGGAACGGGGACTCCAACCACTTAAGGAAATAGACATGGGACACACGAAGTAAACTGCACAATGAGAATTTTCATAATTTCTGGTCTTAGCCTAAGGGCGGTCGCACACCTACTGCATCAAGACATGGGACAAAAGACGCAGTCTTGCTTCATTCCTGATTCGTCAGCATGAAGCTGACGTCAGCATCATGACTCAGACCGGTGTGCGGCTGTTTTCATAATTTCATTCGTTTCAACTGTGCTCGTTTTTTGCGCCATGTCGCAGACATGTGTCTAGACTGTTACATGTCTTGAAGCATGCCGGTGTGCGGCGTACCTAAGAGTTTAATGTGATTAATAGGTATAAAGGAAATGATAAATTCATGTACAGCTTCGGTAGAGGAAGAAACTACTTGGCAGACCTAGGAAACGGTAGGAAGATAATATTAAAACAGAGATACAAGGTGTCAGTTCTGTGAGATCTGTGCTTCTCACGCCAATAAATATGAATTGTAGTCTTGTGGGATCTGACACCCTGTAGTCTGTAGTCTAGTCAGCCACTGGACCCGACGTTGAGCCCATTCATTTCATATTTTTCTCTTATCCCTCCAAAATAAAATATCCCCTTAATCATTCCCCATATCAATATCAGATCATTACCACAATCCTCATAGAACGATTACAATGGAAAATATGTTACATAACAGAAATACGCCTAAAAAGGAAAGAGAGAGGGAGAAAGCGCAGTGGAGGTGTGGAATAGTGAAAAATACTAGTTGTATACGGGAGAGGAAACAGAACAACTACCAGCTTTGAAATTTCCCAGGCAGCGCCCGCTCGGTCTTCTGGCAAAGATAGGCGATAAGGTAAAGCGTGGGGAAGTGGACTTCTTTCTTTCTTTAATAATTGTGAGCAGAGATGTAAGTTGAGCAGTGTCTTTACTGCCAGGTTAGGTAGGTCCCTCAACACGGCATGGCGCGTTCTCAGGTTGCGGATGGAGGTGACGGCCTCCAGATATGGAGGGTAGAGGGCCGCGCCATAGCTCAAGGGGTTAGTCGCTGGCTTCCCACCGCGGCGGCCCGGGTTCGATCCCTGGTCTGGTCAAGTGAGATTTGTGGTGGACAAAGTGGCGCTGGGACAGGTTTTCTCCGAGTATTTCGGTTTCCCTTGCCAATCTTCATTCCACCAATTGCTCCACAATCACCCTCACCTATCATCTAGGGCTGGTACAATAGGCCAGAAGTGACCGCAGTACAAGGGACTTAGTCCCACCCCACTAGCGTTAAAAAAATTATGGAGGGTAGTTGCGAATATACTGAATAAGCAGTCTTGGACAGGCGACAAGGGGCAATCCTCCGTCTTTTGGGGTTTGAGAGTGGGGCTAACAAGTCCTCGCCGTTAAAACTAAGTTTGTTGCGAAATGTCACAAAAGGCCTCAGACCTGGACGGATTCTTTGGATAAACGACCCGAGTTGAAGAAAATTGAAATAAGATTTGGTACTTGGAATGTAAGAAGTATATAGGACAGGTGCGCTCATGACAGTTGCGAAGGAAACATCAAAATATAAGTTAGATTATTGGAATTACAGGAGGTCAGATGGGATGGAGGTGGCACCGAACCAGCAGGCGAATATACATTTTTCTATGGAAAGGGGATTGAGAGATATGAATTAGAGAGAGCCGGGAGTGACAGACACTAAATTCAGGAGGAGGTAAGAAACATTTTTTTTTTAAGTTTCCCAGGCAGTGCCCCCTTCCAATAGAGGTACGTTTAAAAGGGGGCAAAACTTTAGGAAGTGAAAAGGTAACATTTTAGGATGTGAACCTTGTTATGAGCAGAAAAAATGCAGAGTTGGGGTTTTACTGCGTATGATTGGAATTAATTTTGATATCAATGTTGGAAGGGCTGCATCAGAGTGGAGTAATATTTATAAATACAGTTATGTGCCCCAGTGCACATACATTTTTCTCTTGTCTCGAATACGAAGGCCAACCGATTAGTACTACTCAGGGAAATGGTCTTGTTTATTGTGTGAATCATACGAAACACATGAATGGGCTACACGCTGTAGGCAATATACCGGGTTCACTAATGTTCACACAGGTGGTATACAGAATCATGGTTGTGCTGACACAAAAACCCATTAATCTTTATAATCAGCAACGTGAGAGCCTATGCCTCTTGGCGGATGTAGCAGTTGACTGAAGGACATTTCCTACTGGGTTGGCCGATAAACAACGGACTGATGTTGCTATGTGCGTGTAACGCACGCGTTTACATAACTATACCTTGGAGTGGAATTGTGAAGTTGGCAGACAAAAAGAAACCGATAAAAGTTTCTCCTGAGAGGACGCCACGTGTCCAACCGGGACTCCCAAGTTGCATTTCAAGGCTGAGTGACCTATGCCCGATAGGGCTAATCTGTTTTCTTCACAAATTCAAACTTTCGCTTTCGGAGTAATAAAAGAATGCTGCCCACTCATGTGTATGTATGTATGTATGTATGTAGCGCCGAGTCATGAATTCGTTGGGCTGTGCTTCCATGACAGCTTCACAGCGTAGTGTTTTACGGCGAAACATTTACCAAATTTGCATTTTATCACCACAAATTATCATGGAGCTTTATCAACTGTATGTTTTTGTCAAGGAAAAATATACAAAAATTTGCCCTTCTATGAATATTTGAAACAAATACCGTATTTGAGAATCCCGTTGCATTAATGTATCACTTATACATTTTCTTTTCCGTCTTAAATTCAAATTAATTTACAACTACTCCCTTATATATATATATATAAAAGTTAACCATTAGAAATTGCTCCTTGTTTCAACCGTAGTCGGCCATCTTCAGGCAACTGTTCAACTTGTCAAAATTGCTGCATTCTCTTTTCAATGTAATTGAGACGAATTATCTCCCAAGTTAAAGCATTTCCATGTTTTTCATTTGCGTCATCCACTCACTAAAAAACTTACAAACCTTCGGAGGAACATGTTATCGCCATCTTTAGGCCAGGAAATACTACTACTGCTACTACTTCTACATAGTACTACTAATGCCTGTACTGCCCAGCTTGGGCCCTGGCCGCTTCAAAGACATTCTTCTGTTTGGATTCCCGACTCCGAACTCTTTTGCATGATGAGGATGTCAGCCTAAAGCCCAACCCGCCAACTTGTTAGAGGACCACAGATTTTCTGTCATGGTTTATTCCCTTAGCCGAACAATCCCGTTTTAGGGCACCAGACATTCGGCCTTCGCCTTTTTTTTAATTCGTTTAGTGGGGGGTGGAGTCCAACTGGGTGCACACGGCACGGCGGTCACTGATTGGCGTATTGTAGCCTGCCCTGTGTGATTATGATGACGAATAATTTGGTGGAATGAAGATTGGCAGGGGAAACCGAAGTACTCGGAGAAACCCCGCCTCAGCGCCACTTTGTCCACCACAAATCCCACTTGACCAGACCCGGGTTTGAAAACGGGCCGCCGCGGTGGGAAGCCAGTGATTAACCGCTTGAGCTATGGCGCAGCCTCGGTCTTCGCCTTGCTCCCATCTGCTACTCTCATGCTCTCACCATGGAACGCACCCAGGGCCACCTCGTGGAGGTAGGGAGTTCAGATTTGCCGGCAAGGCCTGATTCGCACGAGGGAATTTCTCACAACTTAGCAAGGAGCAACTATTGGCATCAGAGCTCCTCTGTGAGACCCATACCAGCCATCGACGCCATTTATCTATACTGCAGGCTAATAGGGAGTTCAGATTTGCATGCAGGGCCTGATTCGCAGGAGGGAATTTCTCACAACTTAGTAAGGAGCAACTATTGGCATCAGAGCTCCTCTGTGAGGCCCGCACCAGCCCAGGGCAGGCAATAGAATCAGAAACACCGGTGGGTTGCCATTTATTCGAAAGCTTTGGAATCTGCCGATATTACGTACTGAAGCCTCACCAAGGAAGGTTGCTATGTGAGATCTGAGGTACTCAAGTCAGTGATTATGAGAACTACTGTCTTCTGGGCCATGACGCCGTGTATTCTGTTATAGCGCTATCACTGTTACCAATGTTAATGACTGCTACCAAGTTACACGGCGTCACATGCCAGAAGACAGTAATCTCTATAGTCACGACCCTGAGAACCTCATAATTCAGTAAGAAAAATTTCAAGGTCTCATAGCCGAAAGTCGAAAGACGTTTCGGAGGAACATGTCACCTCCATGTTGAAGGTCGAAAAAGCCAAGCAAGAAAGTTGAGCGAAGCAAGCAGTGAGCAGTGACTCCGAAATGTCACTTGACTTTCAAGGGGCAACATGATGTTATACGCCAAATTTCCGCCCCGAAACGCAGTTTCAAACATATTTCCTTCTTTTTTATGTATATTTCAGGGGCCCTGTGCGTGATGAAATGGAGCGAACAGTGTTCTTACGTCTGCAGGAAATGGATAAACAGAAATAAACGTTTTAAGTATTTTCCGGTTTTCGTCCTGATTTTCAGTTTTGAAGTTACGGCAGTGGGAAACACCTCAACAGAACTTTTCCTTCAATGTATCAACTTTCTTGAAATGTCCATGTAGGAAACTGAAGCCGCATTAAAAGAAAATGCTCTATTTGCTCCGACAACCTTCGAAAAAGAAAATATTTTCATTTTCTGCAAAATGTTTTCTAATACATCCTTCTTGCATTAAGGCTTCACTTTGGGTTAAAACTCTTTTTCTCCCCTTTTCCAAGAACAGAAATAAATACAGGGCCCTGTGTAAGAGTTTTACAAAATATTTTCTTGTTTTACTGTATCTATAAAAAGTAAATTTGTCCCTGTGTTTAATTAATTAAGCACTACACCATAGGTATAGCTCCACAATTCTTGGCCTCGACAGTACATCGAGGTGAGTGGTCAGCTTCACGCCCCGTTCGCTTAACCCCAGGGGAAAGTGACCTCGGTACCAATTGTACAAGGGGCTTGTTGTGCCCCAGTATCGATCTGGACGCTGTGGAATAGAGAAAAGTTTCTTGTCCATGCCGGGAACAAAACCCCAGCTGTCCATCCCATAGCTCGTCACTACACCATCTGAGCTATCTTGACCCCATTGTACAGAAAAAAAAACTCCGTGGTTTTAGTCCGCAAGCGAACTATACCGACCGAGCGAGCGCCGCTTGTCGACGAAGTTAGTGCCAACTTGAGAGCATAGAGGGTGTCACGTGGTCAGCGCAACGGATCCCCACGGTCGTTAATTTCGGTTTCCTAGACCGGAGCCGCTATTTCCTTGAAATGGCTCCTCACTTATCGTCATGAGGCTGAGTGGACTCCGTTCCAGACCCACTACTTCTCATAAAATCTGGTAGCACCGTGAATCGAACCCGGGACCTCTGGATCTGTAGGCAGGAACTCTGACCACTAGACCACAGAGGCGGTCAGTGTCTAGATTATACCGTAAATTATAACGTGATGCTTGCACATCACACGGTGAACCACGAAGGGAACTTGGGTGGAAGATCACTCCATAGCATCAGTTGCCGGCAGTCTTTTTGTTGCATTCCTGGGTCCTTGCAGTGCAATGTGCACACCTCTCCTTACCAATCCCCACTTCATCTCCCCTTCCACGTCTATTTTCAAACCAGCATACGGGTACACACACACAGCAGCCCACCAACCTACACACATCGACCCTGAACATGGAAGCAGCATGTACCTCCGAAACATCGGAAACTTCGTCCACGACCGCACAGTGTAACAATCAAAGAAGGAAATTAATATCAATAATTAATCACCGTGGAAGCTTAAAGTCAGTAACTTACACCAGGTTTTCAGGCCTACGTTTCTGTATGCAAAATACGAATTTCATCCAAACTGGCTAATATTACGGCGTGATATGATTCCATTTTCATATGATGTGAGATAAAAGAGCTGGAATAGCTCAGACGGTATAGGGAGGGGCTAGAAGGTGGTCTATCGGGGTTCGGTTCCCTGCAGGAGTAAGTTTTTTCTCTTCACTATAGCGTCCAAACCGGCTCTGGGGCCCACTCAGCCTCCTTCCCATCGGAGGGTAAAGCAGCCAGGGCGTGAACCTGATCACTCAGCTACATCTAGTGCAGAGGTCAAGAATGGTTCAGCTCTGTCTGTACTCCCCCGTATGCCTTCATGATATAGTGCTTAGTTAATTAAGCTCAAGGACAACTTTACCTTTTTATGTTTCAAATAATTGTAAATAGAGTACTATAATCTTATATATGCCTATATGAACTTTCAAAAATATGTTACTTAGTACAGGAATGCAATTTTACTGACACGGTCTGCCAAACAAGAACTGCATTCAGAAGGTCGCAGAAATTATACGAGTCCACGAACCTTTCGTAACAGGCGTACTTATTTACTGTCCAGACGGCGAAAAGCAGAAGTAGCGGAAATGCGTCACGTGTGTGTACGAAAATTGTAGAGTATCAACGAAGGCGTGTTGAAGTGTGAAGTCTCTTGGGGCAAGGCTGCGACAACTTCGGAGTACTGAAACCAGAAAGATGGTCCACTCTCGAACACGTGCCGCGACCTTGGTGGTGGTGGGGGGGAAAGAGGGTCGTACCTTTCTCTGTGTTATAAATAATATCTGACGCTAGATTTGCAATTCTCGTTTCAATTGTGGAACTGAAAGCAACGAAGGAGCCGGAGCTATCGGCAACAGGTGAGTTTTCGAACGGTCAAATGAAATTGTCAGAATATGAGGTTCTTACAGCAGTGGTTATGGAGCGTTCTATCATCTGTGATATAACATCGTGCAGTGCGTTTGGAAATGCAACCTATGTTTCGGAGGAATATTTCACCTGTCTTCAGGGTCTAAGGACAAGCCAAACAAGACACCAGCATGAAACAGACCTCTGCTTCATGCCGCTTTCTTCCTTGGCATGAAGATATAGGCGACAAGTTCCTCCGAAACGTCGGCTGACTTTAAAACGGACCACATGGCTTATGACACAGAATATATAACTCTTCAAACGGATAGAATCTCTGCACATCCAGTACGTATAATGTTCAGATAATCAGATCTGCAGCCTCTGAATAACAGGTAGCTCATCTAAACGTGTCACATTTGGGACTCTGACGCCGGTAAATGTGAAGATTATATGGTCTTCCGGCAGTCGACGTCGTTTGGTTTCGTATATATCTATCGCGTTTCGGAGGAACTTGTTGCCTCCATCTTAAGGATAGAGAATTCGCGTGAGGTCTAGACACAGGGGCCGTAGCTGCGAAGAGAAGCCAATGGGGGATTGAGTCCTTCTAAATATGAAGAAAGGTGAGTGGCATTTGCCTACCAAATTGCAGGGCGTCATGTCCCCAAATATCGTAATATTCATCTAATTAACATTTATAAGTTCAATTAATATCTGGCAGAAAGTACATTACGTCTCATTACAAATACCGTTAGGTTAATGCTGTTTCCTGGTATTCATTTCTGTTAGAGGCTGAGTAAACCCCAGGGCCTAGTGCGGCTGGAAGTATTAGATCAACTGAAAAAAATCCAATGACCTCATCGGGACTTGAACCCGCGACCTTCCGGCTTGTAGCATAGCCCCTCAACCAACTATGCTACCGCTTAAATAATTTTCCTGGGGATAAAGGGCGGTCGGCGCGTAAGGCTGACAACCTTGCCGCCATCTATGAGCCGACTGTCTAGATAATGTGGGAGCCTCAACGTCTCACAACCCTATGGGCTTTCACGGCCTGGTACAGGGAGAGCTTTACTTTTTTTTAATGCTGTTTAGGAAAATTGACAGTCATTGTGAGGAGATCTAGCATAAAGATCATTGAAAGTTCAACGAGAAATTGTCAAAACTAAACTTCGTCTAAATGCTTAACCTCAATAGCCCGGTATTTTCTAGCAAACTTACTGCTTTTTACACCAAGGTACTAAATTTATTAGAATAACACTACGCGGTCTGCTACCTGGACTTCTTTTTTTTTTTTTTTTGGCAGACACGGAGATGGTAGTACTTACTAAATCAGTACTGCCGCCTTCTATTCCTATTCGTAACTAACTGTTAGCATATACGTATATAGAACATACATGACGGCAGACGAGCAAACCTTAGACTTTTACAAACAGCGCGATCATATTAACAGAAATCCATGAGGAGTTCAGACTTTCCTCTTCCTCAAGCAGTCGGTAACCCCGTGGGTCAACTAGATGGGAGAAACGCCTGTCTCTTCCGTCAGAGCTGATCAGTGATATGCGGGAAGCTCTAAGTTGACCGCACGACAGCTAGAAGGATTATACGCATTGCATAAATGTAGGGCCTGCCATGTGGTCAAAATTCGTGTTTCAGTAATATGGCAAGTGCTACATATATTATAAATGATTTTTAGGAGAACATACATTTGTGTTAGGGGACACCATAAATCCGTCTTTCCTGAGAGAGACTATGAAAATATTTAAATATCAGATATCATATTTAACCATTTAAATCACAATGGTAACTACATGTGCCACCCACTTCAATACTAATAATATTTTGCATATTGTCCACACAGCGTGTTTGTGAATTTCGTATGCTCGTAGTTCTCAGAATAAACATTAACGGTATTAAGGGGGTTGTCTTTGTAATGAGGCCGAATCGTGTTTTCTATAAGATAGAAACTCGATTTGTTAATATTATTTAGATAGATTTCAGGCTTCACTGCGTTCTATGTGGTAGGAATTTAATTTTTTAAATATCTATATAAGCTTCAAAGACTTAATAATCTTGATAATATGAATCCTGACTATGCAAATTTCTCCGTTCTCCTTAGGTTCAACGCCCTCATCGAAACTTGCTCGCCTCTCGGACTAACAGAGGGAGACCATTTGTCCGGTGCATCCGTAACACTTTGCATGCAATGTGCATAAAAACACACGTCAGCTGGTAGCAGGCCAAATACTGTGCTGAGCAAATATTTTTAGTTTGCATCTGTTGAGAAGGTGTTCTCATTCCTATAAGTGGGATGACTACAAAAGAGGTCATGTTATTGTCCATCTAAAATATCCTTGAGGCTACGTCATAATTTGAGAACGCATCCTTACGAAACAAAAGGCCTATACGTTCAATAAGATCCCGGTATGGCGATTTTGATGGAAGAATGGATTGTTTCATTTCTTTCTATATCTTAAAAATAGTTTTTTTGGCGTCAGATTTGTCATTGTCCACAGGCAATTTTGGGTTACCATAGCAACGAAATGTCGAGTATCAATGCATTTCATGAAAGCAAATTATAAAATACGTAGTCTTTTGTTTCAGTGTATTCTGTGAGTACTGAAAATATTCCATGTACGTATTATACTATACGGACCGCTTCTGTGGTCTAGTGGTCAGAGTTCCTGGATACAGATCCAGAGATCCGGGTTCTATTCCAGGCGCTACCAGGTTTTCTGAGAGGTAGTTAGTCTGGAACGGGGTCCACCCAGCCTCGTGAGGATAATTGAGAAGCTGCTTGATTGGAAAAGTACTGGCTACGGTCTAGAACTCCGAAATTAACGGCCGTGGGTATTCGTTGCGCTGACCACGCGACACCCTCTATCCGCTAAAGTTGGAACTAACTTCGCCGACAAGCGGCGGTCGCTCGGTCGCTATAGTTCACGTGCGGACTAAACCCACGGATGTCTTTTCTTTTTATTATACTATATGAAGAAGATAAATTACTCCCGTCTATTCATGCGTGTTATTCGTGGGATATTACGTTGAAATTCGGTCTCAACGCGTCATTCCATAGCATATAAGACTCGAAAGAAATAAGGGAGAAAGCAGTTATACAGTGGATGAGGCTTCCAGTTGAATTCTCAACGGATGATACTCTTTTATTTGTAAGTATCCGTTCCTTTAACGACGAGACTAGAGCTGCAACGTCGAATGATAAAATGATTCGTGAATAACGGTTTGAAGAGGATATTGAAGTAGCGATCGTGAACTGATTTACGGCGTTATCTCAGAATTTGCTGGAATAACTGAAGAGAACCACGAAAAACCTCAACCAGTAATGCCCATATCCTGACCGATATTTGAGCGCGGGACCGTTAGAATATGAAGCAGCCGTGCTAATCACCAGATAGCGATGTTCTGCTAGACGCGACATGAGAATGTTTTCTAAAAGAATTCTTGATGATTCAACTCTAAGGAATGGTGCGTATGCTGTACTACACGTGAGGTTACTTAGCTTGTGGACTTCATCCATTATCTGATGTTCGAAACACGACGCAGCATTTTGGGAACTTGATCTGTTTTCGTCCTTTGGCGAAAAGATCAAATGACATTTTTCAGCTGGATACGTTAGCAAGAGCTTATCTTCATCAAAGAACAACAGTGATCACGGTTATTCTTTCTATGCCCAGAATCCTTTGAGCAGTTACTAACGAGGTTCACAATTACGCGTTCATTACATGCATTTAATACCAATATGACGGCAACACAAATTATGAGTTGTGTCCTCTCTCATGGCAGTAGTTCTGGTCCGTTTCTTGCGTTAATTATCTAAATGTGAAAGCAGCCGTTGTAGCATGAGATACGTAATGATCTGCTTTGCAAAGCCTGTAATGACAAGAGTACTTGTATATTGTGCAAAAAGGAAGAACTTTCAATAACATGATATAAGTGCGATAGGTACACTTGACGGAAGGCCAAGCATATTCATAAGAGACAAGCCCATCTTCTCGTCAGAGAGGATGTTACATAAGGACTATGGCCGCAAGGGTTCAGTTGAAAAAATCTTTGGTTGTGGGTCTCAATGGGCTTGACGCCAAGAAGAACTGATTGGGGGTAAACCACTAGCCGTAAAGTAACTTTGGCTTTGACTTTAAAAGTGAAATGGTTAGATGATCATGAAATATGAACTGCGAGGAATGTGGAAGGGAGCAGTCGTCTACCTATCGCCATTCTCAAATTTGAAAACTGAAACTTAAAATTCTTCTATCCTTAAAATGTAGGTAGCAGATTCCTCCAACGCGTTTGTAACAATCAACCTGACTACACGGTGTCAAATCCCAGAAGTACGCTCCGAAGTCACCGTTGTGAGAATCTCACCGCTCACTTTTAAGCTAACATACAGGTATTTATCTTGGGGACTGAGGCAAACCACGAAAACCATTAATTGGAATATTTGGTATCCCGGCAATATTCGAACCGGGAACCTCCCGAATACATGCTTGAGCCTGCCTACTCAGTGGAGCAACTATGGAAACCCACGAAAAGAACTCCAGGCGCCGAGGACGGGGCGTCCCGAAAATGAAGCACAACTGCTAGCCCATACACGAAGACGTAAGAAATTTGTTTCCCACGACATATACACGTGCGGGTTTTGTGTAAGTATCGCTTCAGTTTCCAGTGAAAAATGTCCTTGCTTAGTTTATGGTCTCCATTAACTTCCTCCACGATTCGCGTGCAGGGGAAGGAAAGAAAGCTTATGCGTTTCTGCTTTCCTGATTCTGTTTCAGAGGCATGTATAGTCTGTCTGTTTCAGCTTGACCTCTGTTATGCGCATTAAAACTTTGAGGTATGAAATTCATATATATATATTGGCACGTGAGGGAGTGTGACTACAGACGGGGTTTGAATTGATGACTCGATATACTGACCATTTATGCACATAATTTGTAACTACAAGTAATTATTAAATCATTAAAGCACACGCTAAGTTTTCTCAGTCTGCTTTCACTAGTCGTTTCCTGGTAAAGGATTTTAACAATGGAGATTCTTCAGCTTCTGTATTCACGTCGTTCCCTGCTGGCTAATACTCCACAACTGAACTCGTTGCTTCAACTGACTAACTTCCAGGCTGGCGGTCATCTCACACCAACGTCATAGTCTTCGCTTTACAGATCCCGTCTTTGCTCCAAACTGTCCTGCTTACAACATCTCAAAACGGACCACTCAGGAAACACCTTTCTCAACAGTTCCTCTATCGTTACGTGTGGATTCGTTGTCATTGGAACATATTTGTTTCGCGGACGTTACCTAATAACGGGTCTATATCCTACAGTATACGAGTATATATTCGGTTCCTGCCTAAGGAAAACGCACTCCACTTCCATAATAAAGAGTAGCTTGTTTAATCTGTACAGGGAATTAATCGCTGCTTATTATGAGGATCATATGAAACACAAAATTTACTTCGTGTGCTAAATCCAGTATTGGCCGTTAAGGCAGGTGGTGCATATTGTGACGTGTATCCCCATTGCTAGGCAACGACTCGGTAAACACATTCCCGTGCGAGCCAATAAATCCAATCATCCAATCTAAAATCCGTCTTATAGTGACACCTGCACGTGACAATATATTTACCACTGTGATCGCCTCTGTGGTCTAGTGGTCACAGTTCCTGGCTACAGATCCAGAGGTCCGGGTTCGATTCCCGGCGCTACCAGATTTTCTGAGAACCAGTGGCCTCGTGAGGATAACTGAGGAATCATTTGAAGGAAAAAGCGGCTCCGGTCTAGAAAACCGAAATTAAGGCCGTGAGGATTCGTTGCGCCGATCACGCGACACGCTATATCCGCTAAAGTTGGCATTAACTTCGCCGACAAGCGGCGGTCGCTCGGCCGGTATAGTTTGCTTGCGGACTAAAACCATGGAGTTTGTTTGTTTTTTTTTTTTTGTGTAAAGGAATGATTTACCTCATCGTCCTTCGTATACAGTAAACCCTTGTCAAACACATATTGTTCGTAGCAGATCTGTTTGTTTGCAAAAACAAATGCGAACAGTCATTTACCGAGAGTGGAAAATCCCAACACAAGCAATCAGCAACAGGCAACAAACCTGAAACATTGCAATTCATTGTCCTAACATCAAGGTAACGTTTTTACCTCCTAACACCAATCGTTTCTGCAACCTATGGGTCAAGGATGTATGACCGAATTTAGGTCTTGCTGCAGCCTACAAGTCTGCAATGGGCCGTGATGTTTTGATAACTTGAACCAGTATAAGCACAGCTCTTCGTTTGTGTTGGAGTTCTGCGTATCTAGATATTAATCCCTCATGGAGCTGAGCTTTTCTTGAGAAACTGCCAATTGCGTAGCTATTCAAGAACTTCCCAGCATTTTATGTAACCCGAAGGTTGATTACCATGTTCACAAGGGCCCTCCACTGGTCCCCATCCTCAACCACATCTATCCAATCCATTCCATCCCATCCGATCACTCCAAGATCCATTTCAATATTGTCCACCCACCTACGTCTTGGTCTTCTCAGTGGTCTCCTTCCTTTCGGCTTTTCCACCACTTTCCTATATGTATTCCTCCTCTCACCCTCCCTCTAGATATTAATGGGATACGTTATGAGGCCGAGTTAAAGTATCTCCATTCTAAGATACTGGTATCTTCCAAAGCGGATTTACCTAACAAGCATTTCTCGAGGAATCTGTCTCCCGGTTTGGAAGAAGATTTGCTGTGTTAGTCATGTGAAGCAGATACTAACACTTGGTGTCACCCTGACCACAACAATGTGAGTGTAATATTCTTCACATCCAGACTCTGATGTACTTGTGCCCCCCCTCCCTGCTCCTCTCGCAATCCATAGGGGATTCATTCTACTGCAGTGGGAAAATCGTGTGCAGTCCTATCTCTGGCTGTATCCCAAACTCTGTCAGAATATTGTACAATACTTCCCTTCTAACTGAATCGTAGACTTTCTTGAAGTCTATGAATAGCTGATGTACTGTCTCATCGTACCCCCATTTTTCCTCCAATATCTGACGAATGCAAAAGATCTTGTCTGTAGTTGATCTGTTACGTCGAAACCCACACTGATGATCCCCAATAATTTCATCTATATATGGACTTAACCTTGAAAGAAGAATATTGGACAAAATTTTATATGAAGTTGATAGAAGTGATATCCCCCGATAATTACTACAGTCAGTTTTATCACCCTTCTTGTGAACTGGTACAATAATAGACTCCTTCCACTGATCAGGCAATTTTTCCTTATGCCAAATAGAAGTAATTAGATTGTGGATCTTAGAACGTAATATTTCTCCTCCTGCTTGAATAAGTTCTGCCGGAATTTGATCACTACCTGGCGATTTATACCGTTTCAATTCTGCAATAGCTCTTTCAACTTCAAAAGGGCTAGGATCACGTATTAACGGCTCAGCTGTATGTATTTCTGTCTGCCTAACAGCACTGACCCTATGTACATTCAATAATTGAGAGAAGTAGTTCCTCCACCTATTCAAAATGTTGTGGGAATCTGCAAACAGATCACCATTCTCATCCTTCACTAAGTTACTGCTAGGCTGGTAACCCCTCTTAAAGTCATTTATTCCTCTATACAGGTCTCTAATGTTCTTGTTCTTACTGTTCATTGCAAGCTCATCGATTTTGTCTTTCAGATATTCCCTCTTTTTTATTCCCTAACCCTTACCGGTTTCACGTCTTATATTCTTTAGATTATCCCCATTTAACTCGCTTGGCTCATGTAACCACTGCAATTTGGCCTGCTTTCTTTGATCTAATAATTTTGAGCATCCTTCATCGAACCATGGCTTATGCTTCTTCAGTTCACAATAACCTAGACTCTCTTTGGCAGACATTTTTACATTCTCTCTAATAGCTTCCCAAACTCTATTAACATCCAGCTCAGTTTCCAAGATTTCCAAAGCCGTGAACCTATTTGAGATTTCAACACAATACTGCTCTTTACCCTCTACCTCATTTAATTTCTTGAGATTGAACCTCTCCATATGAACTCTGTGTGTTGTTTGTTTGCTCACTGCCAGTCTTTCCCTAACTTTTGCCACCACCAGGTAGTGTTCAGTACCACAATCTTCTGCCCTGAATGATCGGAGATCAAGTATACTTGAGTGCCGTCTCCTGTCTATCAAAATATGGTCTATCTGAAATGTCCAAGTAAATTTATGAATGTTACGATGTGGGAACATTGTACTTTTGACAGTAAAATTTGTTGATGTGGCAAAGTTTACAACTCTAACTCAATTATCATTACTAATTTCATGCAAACTCTCATTCCCAAATGTTGGTTCGAAAATGTCTTCCCTCCCTACTTTGGCATTGAAATCTCCTAACAAAATTTTCATAGGGTACTTCGGGAATTTATCAAATACATGTTCTAGTTCTTCATAGAATCTATCCTTTATGTCATCAATTTTATCTTCTGTTGGGGCGTGAACATTCATAACAATGATATCACACCAGCGACCTTTTAGTATTATATATGAAATCGTATCACTAACGAATTCTACCCTCTTAACTGCTGATAGGACTGTCTTATGTACGAAAAAACCTGTACCTAATTCATGATTTTCATTCCCCTTTCCATAGAAGAATGTATAGTCTCCTGCTGGTGCGATGCCACCTCCATCCCATCTGACCTCCTGTACTCCCGCTAAATCTAACTTATATTTTAAGATTTCTTCCGCCACGGCCCTGAGCGAACCTGCCCTATACAAACTTCGTACATTCCAAGAGCCAAATCTCATAACCATTTTCATTAGCTTAAGTCGTTTATCCAAGGAATCCGTCTAGGTCCGAGGCTTTCTGTTCATTTTCGTAACATAATGTTTTTTACAGTGAGGAGTTGTTAGCCCCACGCCCAACCCCCAAGCTGGAGGGCCACCCCTTGTCGGCTGTCCGCGACTGCTTATTCAATATATTCACAGCTTCCCTCCAAAACTGGAGGGCGTCTCCTCCATCCGCAACCTGAGGACTCGCCATGCCGTAGTGACAGGGACCCACCTAACATGGATACAACATGGTGTAATTCTTTTTAATTCGCATAGTGTGGGGTGGAGTCCAACTGGGTCTACTCGGCACGTCGACCACTGACTGGCCTATTGTACCTGCCCCGGGTCATCATGATGATAGAGAATTTGGTGAACTGAAGATTAGCAGGGGAAACTGACATACTTGTAGAAAACCTGCCTCAGTGCCACTTTGTCCACCACAAATCCCACTTGAGCAGACCCGAGCTTGAACCCGGGCCACTGTGGTGGGAAGGCAGCGACTAACCGCTTGAGTTATGTTGTTAAGCCCAAACTTCGATTTTCGATTCGTAAGTGCGAAAATTCTAAAGGAACCTAAGACTAATGTGCATTAACGTAATACGATCGTAAGTGGGAAAGTCTTCATGTAACCAGCCACTACATATCAGCATAAATTCGGCATACTGTGTGCATGTGAGTAACACAGACGACGTTATGAAACTTTGTTTTAGCAGTCTAACACAGTAAAGCACGTTACACTCACAGAGATCAGTTATGTAATTAAAAAAGTAAACGGCTGTTGTTGAGGGAAATATCCTCGGTAGAGTTTAAGGATCAGTTTGCGAGTGCAAGATAAATGAATAATAATAACTCCGTGGCCTGTAGTAGGCAAGCGAACTATACCGACCGAGCGACCGCCGCTTGTCGGCGAAGTTAGTGCCAACTTTAGCGGATAGAGGGTGTCGCGTGGTCAGCGCAACGAATCACCACGGCAGTTAATTTCGGTTTTCTAGACCGGATTCCTTGTGACACCTAGAGCAAAATTAAGAAGGAAGGAACCAGGGAGATGGAGAACATACCAGGCCAGTGGCCTGATAATCATTTTCCTGCATTATGTTTTCCAGGACCTGAACAGTGTCACTAACCTGGATGTCCAGAGGGGCAAAATCAATTAATACTCGTTAGGTCATAAGAATTTAGAATTACTGTTAAGAGGATGAAGAAAGGTCATGGGCGGTACTTATCTGGGGACGGAGGAAAGTGGCTGAGAGCGGAGGCCTGCTCCGTGACCTTCCCAACCACCCGACAACTTGACAGTGAATGCCGTCAAGTACCAACTGGTTTTTTTCTTCCCCGTGACGAGAATTTTTAATGGCCTCCGAGAAAGAACACGCTTTTCTATACGCTATGTTTATCTCGCCATGACACAAGTATGTGAAACCTGCAACTCGTGGTCCGTATTTAGATTTTACTTTGCTATCCTACTCTACAGTAAACAAGTTACGAAATGCATGCATAGCATAACAGCACTGAATGTTTCCTGTACTACTGAGCCCATTTCAGTATTTTTAATTCGTGTAGGTAAACTACTGCTGGTCTCTTATGAAGGCAAAAGGAAAGCTTGTCCTTCTGCATCACTAAGCACCGAATTAATGGCCGCGCCATAGCTCAAGCGGTTAGTCGCTGGCTTCCCACCGCGGCGGCCCGGGTTCGATCCCGGGTCTGGTCAAGTTGGATTTGTGGTGGACAAAGTGGCGCTGGGGCAGGTTTTCTCCGAGTACTTCGGTTTCCCCTTCCAATCTTCATTCCACCAATTGCTCCACAATCACCCTCACCTACCATCTGGGGCTGGTAAAATAGGCCAGAAGTGGCCGCAGTACAAAGGACTTAGTCCCACCCCACTAGCAATAAAAGAAAAAGCACCCAATTATGAAGAGGTATGGAAGACTGGAGCCGATCACAGTGGCTGCGCGGTCGAAGGGGTGAACCGTCTAAGCCCGCTCGAACACTGAGATCGTGGTTTCGAATCCCACTCGAGACAAGGATGTCGGTATGCGTTTATTCTGTGTTTGTGTTCTGTGCGTAGGTAGTGGCCTTGCGACAGGCTGATCCCCCGACCAAGGAGTCCTACCAACTATGTACACGTCAAGGAACTGAAAAAAGCGCCAAGTTCCAAAGGGCTGTAGGACCATAGAGGGGAAAAAATTGGGAGTGTGGAAATATAGTTACACTCAATTATAATATCGGTAGTAAATGTATGTGCCACAAGAAATGGTTTACTCCTTACAACGTGTAGATTTAATCATACGTCTAGCGTTTTCACTGGAATAACATATTTGTTTTGAAATATTGTCCATCTAAATAATTAATCGAGGTATTATTTATTGCTAGTGGGGTGGGACTAAGTCCCTTGTACTGCGGCCACTTCTGGCCTATTGTACCAGCCCCAGATGATAGGTGAGAGTGATTGTGGAGCAATTGGTGGAATGAAGATTGGCAGGGGAAACCAAAGTACTCGGAAAAAACCTGCCCCAGCGCCACTTTTTTCCACCACAAGTCCCACTTGACTTAGTAATTAGATTTATTGAACACTCTAACTACAATCAATTATAGCGCTCTTACTAATTCAAGCACTCCAATTCTCAATACAGCACACACTAAATCTTCCATGACTTCATTAGCTGGTACATGGTAATAGATCCCAACACTGTCCTCTTCTGCTCACGTTTTTACCGGAAGGTGACTGCCAGTACAGTCCACTAAATTTCTGTTAGTCCTCGCCAGTATAGTCGTTCTTGGTTGCGGGCCCCGCCGAGTCCCATATTTTTGTTCTTTCCAGACTTTTACGTGTTTTGAAATTGGGCCTCTTCTTCGATTAGAAGAGGGTCTGACGACTGCTGGGTCACGCCCCCTCTACTTGGGAGTGACTCTTCTGGCTCTCACTCTCATTCACTCACTCACTCACTTAGTCACTCTCTCATTGAATAACTTGACTCACTCCGCCCTAACTTCGTCACGGACCGCACAGGAAACACCGTTTCCAACAATTCTTCCATTGTAGCGTCAGGTGATCGTTGTTGCAGAAAATTATTTATGAAGCCGTTGCGTAGCAATGGGCTGGACATTGTTACATTTTTGCCAAACTGCTACCAAGCAATGTACAATGATTATGTAGTCTGTTACATAACTTTCATTATGACATTTTACATGTTTGGCTTCGCAGACAGGAAGGAACTATTTGTTTTACCAAGCCAATCTGCACTTGAAGGGACAAGTCTCACTTCAGTTCCTATTAGCGCTTCTAAGTCAACAATATGACTTGTAAAGAAGCTGAAAATAATGCCGGAAATGTGGGTAGGAAGTGTTTCTATGCGAGAATAGCCATGCTGCTGAAGCGCATCTACGCACATCGCTACGAAACTACCAATAATTAGTAAGATACTATTACTACTAACACATTTCGGGTACAGAAGCGTTCATGTCGACAATTCATGATTTTATTTCGGTCTTGTGAGCTAATAAAATCAAACCAAGGCTATCAGGTGCCTCCACATGGAGGGTAATCAATTTTGGTAGCTACTGGATCTCGAAACGTGGAGACTGGAGAGAGGCCCTGGAGCCAGTTATATAACCAATATTCATACAAAGCTAGGAAACTTCAGCAGATGATTTTCAAGCACGGCCAACCTGGTAACGCTGTTTGACGGCCTCATCACAAGCTTAGCACGGTCTCGTTGTTTTATCACTTGGATTAAAAACATTATTCTATTTTATTTATGAAATATATATCTCTTATAATATGGTCTCGGGTTAGATAATTAATGTACAAAGTGGACAGGCAGTGCTTTGAAATTGGAGAACCCTGATTTGAAATGTAGTAGATATTAGTGAAGTCTTTAAAAGCTCGTGGGTTCACCATTTCCTTATTACTAAATTGTAGGGAAATTTGTCTGGTCCGAAGGCCTCGATTGGTATTACACATTTACAGATTTCGTGAACATCGGATCCCTAATTCAGATATCGAAATGTGGGGTCACACACACACAGACATCACTGCAATAACGTAAGTTCGAAATTTGGTTCTAACCTCCAGCAAAACAATCAGCGTCTTCGTTAGAAAAATGCGTTGACTGGTGTTGTCTGGGGCAGAAAAAGCGAAGTTACCTCAGTGCCATGAAAACGTTTAAGCGAGTGAATGTAAGCCTCTTACACTTTCTTAACCTCAGCGGAAGATGGAGGTGAGGTTCATGTTCCTTCACTTTCCCCCAGGGAAAAAGCCCTTAACAATTAAACAGAAGAATGAACAGGAGCCAAGGCCTATCTGCACACAGTGGTACTTAGAAACAATCCGTATACAAAAAAACAAACAAAATCCTGAAGCGAACTATACCGACCGAGCGACCGCCGCTTTTCGGCGAAGTTAGTGCCAACTTTAGCGAATAGAGGTTGTCGCGTGGTCAGCGCAACGGATCCCCACGGCCGTTAATTTCGGTTTTCTAGACCGGAGCCGCTATTTCCCTGAAATATCTCCTCAATTATCCTTACAAGGCTGAGTGAACCCCGTTCCAGACCCACTACATCTCAGAAAATCTGGTAGCGCCGGGAATCGAACACGGACCTCTGAATCTGTAGGCAGAAACTCTGACCACTAGACCACAGAGGTGGTCAAACAATCTGTATACCTGCCGGAAATGGAACACAACCGGAAATCCTTCTGAGAACCTATCGGAACGGCCTGGGAGCGGTGTGTCACGTCTGAGGGACTCGACAGTTGAGCTGAGTGTGGCGGTGAACTTAGAAGCGGCGCCCAGCGTTCATATGTGGTGAAAGAGTGCGTAGTGGCATAGGCAAATTAGTGACTGCAAGGAGAGAATGCTTGAGTGGCGGTGAGTGAAACAGTACTGAACTAAATACACTGACGTCAAGATTTAAGTGGTTACTGGAAACAGCTGCTCCAAAATACGATAAACGACGCATATGTTCGACAGAAAGGGGCGTAATATGAAGTGTTAGATCTCAGGCCGAATGCCACTGGGCAATACCAAATTATTCAGTAGTTTACTCTTCGGACGTGTATACAGTAGTAATAACTATTTAATATGCATGCCACTGATATAGTGACTTGCTTTTCAGATTACCGAACACTGACATTACGACTTCACGTCACTGATAGGCAGTAACAATGCATCGGGCTTCGTCAATTGTGACGACACTCCTGTTAATACTGGTGGGAGGGGCTAGGTTGGACGAGACAATTGACCCAATAGTGACCACACGCCAAGGCAACATGCGAGGTACCACAATGACGTCACGGAACGGGAGGACGTTCCATGCCTTCTTGGGAATCCCCTATGCAGCACCTCCTGTTGGTGCGCTCAGATTTAAGGTGAGTCTTCTGCAACGAGCTTTAATTATCTTGTGCTCAAGCCCAGATGAGATTACAATATTAAAAAGGTTACTTGTAAAATTGTGTGGGGAAGTTAACCCCTGAAAGCACAGTGTTAGCTATCACCGCCGCTGTAACAGTGAAAAATATTTTTGCTACACACTGTACTTACGTATTGCGTATTGGCAATAAACAGTCATTGCTTCTCTAACAGTATTAACCATTGGTCTTTATATGGGAGAGGTCGTGTGTTTTCTTTGACCAAGCTTTTCCGTGGTTTTCCTCGGTCTTAGATCAAATGCTGAGTTGGTACCCAAATTCCACGCTGCACTGCATGCCTAACATGCAGCCTTCCCATTGGTAACATCAAAATTTCGCCCTGATATAGCCCTCCCAACGCTAGCAAAAAGAAATTACTATAATGCATCTCTTCCAGCGTCACAAAAATATATAATATTGTTAATGTTGTATTTTAGCGTCCTGTTGCACTGATCTTCGTCCATGATATGTAAGCAATGTCCGTCTTTTAGTGCACTCAATTTTACTTGTTACTTCACAACATGTTTCGACACTACAGTGCCATCATCAGGTGCTCTATTTACGTCAATCTATTTCATTGCTTCCCATTACGTCATTGTAAAATTTAAAAAAGTATTTAAAAATGTTCGTTAATTATAATAAAGATATATACTAAAAACTTGTTAAGATTATTTATCTTATCTGTCACAATTCTAACACCACGCATAGTTTCACCACTATGGGAGTCGTTCCTCTTATTCTTAGAGTATATCGTGTCTCGTGTTGCGTGTTCCCTGTTTGGTTGCGGGTGTTGTAATATATATAATATATAAACGATTATATGCTCTACCTATAACAGAAGGACAAGCGGGCACTGTCTGGGAACCTTCAAAATCGGAGACATAGTTCCTTATCCACCCCAATGTTGTGTCTCTCACTACCACCCCCACTTCTTCTTTTCTTTGAGGTATGAACTGGATTTTTAGATGCGTTTGCAACACGAGGGACTTCTATGGAATACGCTTAGTCCATACATCTAGCCATGTGTAAGCATGAAACAACTCAACCGAACGGTGGATTTTCATGAAATTTCATACTGCGAGTGATTGTCGATCCACGTCAATTTTTATCTCGATCGGACGATAATTTACGTGAAAACTTTCATGCGTTTCTGCAGGAATGCCGAGAGTATTTTTGTATTGCTAGTGGGGTGGGACTAAGTGCCTTACACTGTGGCCACTTCTGGTCTATTGTACCAGCCCCAGATGATAGGTGAGGGTGATTGTGGAGCAATTGGTGGAATGAAGATTGGCAGGGGAAACCGAAGTACTCGGAGAAAACCTGCCCCAGCGCCACTTTGTCCACCACAAATCCCACTTGACCAGACCCGGGATCGAACCCGGGGCGCCGCGGTGGGAAGCCAGCGACTAACCGCTTGAGCTATGGAGCGGCCATCCCGAGAGTAACTCGCTAAATATTTATCGGAGTAAAAAAAAAAAAGATTTCGAACAGAAGTTGCAGAGAAAGATAAAGTACATTTTATGTCAAGTACATTTTTTTCGTAAGTCTCACGGCCATCGAGATACTGGCAATTAAACTGAAATGAGGCTACCCATACATTTACGAAGTTATGTCTTCAGCAGTAATTCTGAATGGTCTCAAGAACATTAAGAAAATAAATGTGAACATTGAATAATGCCGTCTTCTGGGATATGGCGCCGCGTAGACATTGTGTTAACCGACGATTCGGAGGAATGTATCGCCTCCATCTTCAGGGTATAAGAAATCCGCTAGTGATGAAACCAGCGTGAGCAGGTGGTTGCTTACTCGCTCGTGGATTTCTTATACCCTGATGACGAATGCGATACGTTCTTCCGAAACGTCGGTTAACACAATGTCTACACGGTACCACATCCCAGAAGACGGCATTCTTCATAGGCACCGCCGTGAAAACCTCAAATCTTAGAAAATACGAACATTGTTTCTTCATTCTTTTATTGAAATGCTACTGGTATTTTACAATTCAACTTCGAAGCCGGCTTTTTTACGATTGTTAAAATTTATAAATATTTAATTTTCTTTTCGTGTGTTTAATAACAGTAAATTTATTGTTTATTCATTCAGTATCATTCATCTTTTGAATAAGTACTAACACTGAACAGTTTCACTTGAATTAATTTTTTCTTTATCATAACACAGGCCTACAAAAAAAAATTTTTTTTTTGGTGTCTAGGATTTTAGAACTAATTTTAGTTATATTTAAGGCGCTGAATCTAAATATAAAATCAGTTTTTCTCTACCAGCTCTACTTTTTTAGATCAGCGTTTTTGTAACGTGCAGTTCTACACAAAATGTGCAGTTCTAATTGTATTTTGTGCAGTTCTAAATCTCATATGCAAGGATTGGTTCCTGTATATTTGCCCTATTGTCAGTCTGCTGTCCACTGANAGAACGCACCTGTTTAGGTGGGAAGAGAATATTAAAATGGATCTTAGATAGATGAGGTGATACTAACTGGGTTGATCTCGCTGTGGTTAGCGACGAGTGAAGAGCCCTCGTGAACACGGTAATGAACTTTCAGGTACTATAAAATGTTGGGAATTTCTTGAGTAGCTGAGCGACTGGCAGCTTCTCAAGGACTCAGCTCCATGAAGTGTATACTTTTACAATCTTGTACACACTACTTAGACTCCGGCTCACAACTCCGAATTCTCTCTGTGCGCAGGCGCCGTGGCCACCCCACCCTTGGGGCGACACTCTAAATGCGACGCAGGATGGGCCGATGTGCATGCAGAAGGACTATCTGGACCCGAACCCGCGAGTGCAGGGGCAAGAAGACTGCCTGTACCTTAACGTGTATACGCCTTACGTAAGTGGTGGACGCCTGCGTGCTAGTTGGGCCAGTGAAGGTATCTGTAAAACTTGTCCCTAATTAAGCACTACGCCATGAAGGCGTACGGGGGAGTGGACGTATAGATCCACATTTTCTTGACTTCGGCGCTAGCACATTCCAAATATTACAACCAGACACAGAAGACGTAAACTGTACTGTAGATCAGTCAGCACAGTACCCACACTGCGGGTTGGATGACCGAGGTTCGATTCCCAACCAAGCAGAAATGTTTTCTTTTCTATAGTGCCTAGACCGGCTCTGGGGTCTACCCACTCTTCCATTAACGGGTACAGGGGACACTGAACCCGGTAGTAAGGCGGTCGGGTCCTGAGGCTGACCACTTTCATGCCGATATTAAAAATATGTGGATCTGTACCTAAATTTACGAGAATTTACGAATTTAATGGCCAAATAAGCTTTTCTGTACCTTTCGGTGTCTGTTAGTCCTACTGATGACAATAAAAGTACCTGCTTATCCCACATACCTGTATCGAATACTACCTTAAGGCTGTGGGCGCTCAAATCACTTCACTTCCCTGTTCTTGTACAGTTCCGACCTGACACACTTGTTACAGCTGAGGCCCAAGGAGCCCCTGGATGTGATGGTTAACATTCATGGCGGAGGTTTCTTCTCCGGAACAGGGGCCAGCTACTTGTGGGGACCACAGTACCTTCTGGACAAGGATATCGTGCTGGTTACGTTCAACTACCGCTTGGGGGTGCTAGGTCAGTCAACATCTTTACATGCCTAGGGTTCCCATGGGGTATCCTATTGAAGTTTCCCAATCAAAACTTGGAATTCATTTTTAGCCTCCTTTCCATTCTTAAGAAAAGAAACGAGGTCTATGAGATCACAATGGCTGTGCCCTATATTTCAAATTTGGAACCAAATGACCGATTTTTATGAAACTTCGCATGAACATTACGCCAATGGGAGGCCACCCCAGTCAGTAAGAGCAGTATGACTAGGGTGAGAATTTGTGAGATGCGAACGACATCGGCGGTTCCTCATTTGCTGTCTGTACTCGTGTATGATGACCTCAGAGCAGGCTCAACTGTGTTATAAAGCAGAAGACCACAATAAGAACTCAGTAGCCCCCTCAGTACCAAATTTCACGTACGTGTGTTGACTATGTTTGGCGATGTATGTGCTGAAGGGTAGACTTCTGCAAGATAAAAAGTTATTTGGATAAGTTATCAGATTGTAGTCTTCTGGCTTCTTGTGATACCATATAGTTTTCTAGGCGGATACCGACGTTTCGGAGGAACTCGCAATCTCAATCGTCAGTGTTGAAGAGTGTATGAAAAAGAAATTGGTTCGGTTATAGTACGCAGATACGTCACATGGGGGGAAGAACTGGAGCCCTATCCGGGCTATACAATATAACCGATTCCTCGCCCTACACATCCTGAAGATGGAGACAGAATTTTGCTCCGAAAAATAAGAATTTGCATACATGACTACACAGTGTCACGTCAACTGTTTCCGTGAAAACCTTAAACTTCTTATAGCCGTTTGGGTGGGCAGCCGAACGGTTGAACGTCAACAGTTCAGCAGCTGCCGTTAACTTTAGCTCCGAATTCTGAGTCGCCCCTGGTGATAGCTCACGTTACATGGGTTGTTCGTTTGGCAGACCGAACGAGTAGTATCCGGTAGGGACAGTAAGAATTTGTTCTGTCAGCTTCAGAGTGCACGATGTGGCATATCTCCCTTGTCGATAATCAAAAGAAATAACACACATGTTAATTACTCTAATTAACTGTTGCACTTTATAGTAGGCTAATTATAATAATGGATTACATTTCATATATCGGGATAGCCGGCATGTACTGTCTTCGCTCGCTTGGAAAGCGGGATCGTAGGTTCGAATCCCACTCAGGGCATGGATGTTTAGTTTGTGTGTGTGCGTTTTTCTGTGTTTGTGTACATGTAGAGGCCTTGCGACGAGCTGATCACTCGCCCAAGGAGTCCTACCGAATGTGTAAGATCTAGAAAAACCGAAGTGAACGGAGAAGTTCATGGAGGTAGTTCTAGGCCCACTGGGGCTGTAGTGCCAAGGAAAAAAAAATATCGGGATAGCCAGGGTCAGAATGGATCAAACAATCCAATAATAATGACCAGAAATGGCAACAAAACTTCATTCGCCGTTACTGCATAATGAAAAACATTGCTGTGTTCACAATTTTATCAACATTATCTGGTACCGCATATTTCTGAAAAATTTTCCAAGGCTGGCAACACCGAAGTATAACTTCTTACTACAGATTTCATGAATTTTTTGCAGGGTTTCTGAGCACTGGGGACAACGCCGCTCCGGGAAACTTTGGTCTGAAAGATCAGGTAGCCGCTCTGAAATGGGTTCAGAAAAACATCGCAGCGCTGGGCGGGAACCCCAATAGTGTTACTATTTTCGGGCAGAGTGCAGGTGGCGCCAGCGTCCATTTGCAGATGCTGTCGCCCCTCAGCGCAGGTACGACAATAATCTCTGCATTGGTAATTAATTATGCCACAAGTACAGCACGCCACTGATCCCATCATTGCTAATCTACTGAGCCATTCGTGCAGCATGCTATTTAGTTCACAATTGACAGTAGCAGCTAGACCCCTCCAATTGCCGAAGAGATGAAGGCCCCATTTTAAAACAGGTACGTGGTCTTGACACACACAAAAATATGGTCATCTGTTCTGATTGGGGCTGACATCACGAATGGCCGTGCTGGCGAAGGCTAACAGGAAATTACTGCTTTGCTCACAAATGTTGGACCATAAGCCATGAGAACAGCACGCCACTGATAACACAATTTTTAGAGTATTGAACAAAAAAATACAGTACGCCGATGATATCATCTTGTTATCCTACTGATTTTAAAGTCCATTACGCCAATGTTCTCGTTATTGATGCTGTACTGAACAGCGAGGACAGCACGCCACTGATTCGAACACCGTTAGCTTGCATAATACTTACTTACTCATGGAGCTGAGCCCTTCTGGAGGAGCCGCCAATTCTGCAGCTACTCAAGAATTTCCAAGCATTTTATGGAACCCGAAGGTTCATTACCGTGTTCACAAGAGCCCTCCACTGGTCCCTATCCTGAGCCAGATCTATCCAATCCATACCATACCATCCCATCCTATCTCTCTAAGATCCATTCGAACATTGTCCACCCACCTACGCCTTGGTCTTCCTTGTGGTCTCTCTCCTTCTGACGTTCCCACCAATATCCTATACGCATTCCTCGTCTCCCCCATTCGTGCTACATGACCTGCCCACCTCATCCTCCTTTTAGCTTGCATAATATGGGTGGTCAAACTTACAGAACATCGGATCAGCGTACGATGATTTTCAGAATTTAAAAAGCAGCGAACAAATGTGGATTCGATGATACAGATGTTTTAGGCACATGATTTCCTTGCGACTGAGTTTCTAAATTTAATTCATTGCTAGAAAAAGTATTCAGTAATATTTCTTCCGCGAGCCAGACTCACAATTCCTAAGGACCATACACGATTTGCGAGCCTCAGTTTGGCAACGTCTGTTGTGTAAAGTTGTAGACACTCGACCGATCTCAACTTCGTTAACCAACTGAACCGCACGCCACTGATATTCTTCCTTATGGCAGGTCTCTTCCATCGAGCCATTTCTCAGAGCGGGACTGCACTGAACGCCTGGGCCTGGCCCACAGACTCCCTCTTCCTCGCGCGACGACAGGCAACATATGCAGGATGTGACCCCGACGACGACACAGCAGGCATAGTGAAGTGCCTGAGGAAAGTTGACGGTGAGAAGCTCGTCGATTCTGGCGACAACTTCAAGGTAAGATCGCCTATTGAAGCACGGAAAATTAACGCCTGTATTTGGGTTTCCGTCACGGATATTTGAATGTTTTGACTTTCTTGTACGAGAGCTGAGGTCTTCACGGCGGTAAAAGTTCTGATAGCATCTTCTGGGTTGTTATCGCTATCAGACCACACAATGCCCTAACTTGAAAGGCTCAGTCGGTAAAGCGACGGGTTATGGGCTCGACGGCTGGTCTTCGGTTCCTGGGAGAAGCAGGATTCTTCTCCAAAACCGTAGCGTCCAGACAGTACCTGGGGTCCACCAATCCAATTGGTACAGGATGCTGTCTCCCCCAGAGATAAGGCAGTAGAAGCGTGAAGCTGAACACTCAACTGCAACTAGTAGCGAGATCAAGATTGGTGAAGCTGTACATCCTATCCTCCATACGTCTTCATGGCTTGGCGATGAATGAATTAAGCATGGAGAAAACTTCTTTATGACACTGGTCGTTTCTTAACTCAATGACACTTTCTAATGGAACCAACAAAGTAGGCATCTCCGACAATCTCACCTGAAAACGGAAACAGATCCAGTTTCCGAAAACTTATATTCTTTAGAATACTTGACGATGGACAAAATCCAAAACCCCAGCAATTCCGGGTGTTAAGTAACGTCCTCACAACCCTTTAGAATCTATTAATAATCTGAGCATCCTGATTACAGTTCTGGTCAATTGACCCTCTCGACGTGTTCGGGCCGGTTGTGGAGGAAGGCGCAGGCGCGTTTCTGACGGCGAACCCTTTCTACATAATCCAGAGCGGGCACTACAACCACGTGCCCTGGATGGCGGGTGTGGTAACCGACGAGGGAATCGTCCGTGGTGCGGGTGTGTACCGTGAGACATGCATGAACATGCACTGTTTGACAGAAACTTTTAAGATGGATAATCGATAAGGTCACAAAACGGGGCTGAACAAGATTTCATTGCTATTACACATCTTCTGAACGTGCAAACATATGAAGATCTCAGTTTTACTTGATCTTACAGTTCAAGTGTCTCAGTTCCACCTGATCCTATACTAGAATTATCTCAATTGACGTTATACTACAGTCTACGTGCTTCAGTTCCACCTGATCCTATACTCGATTTATCTCAGTTGACGTTATCCTACAGTACATGTGCTTCAGTCCCACCAGATCCTATACTAGAATTATCTCAATTGAAGTTATCCTACAGTCTACGTGCTTCAGTTCCACCACATTCTATACTAGAATTATCTCAGTTCACGTTATTCTACAGCCCACGTGCTTCAGTTCCACCTGATCCTATACTCGAATTATCTCAGTTGACGTTATCCTACAGTCTACGTGCTTCAGTTCCACCTGATCCTATACTCGAATTATCTCAGTTGACGTTATCCTACAGTCTACGTGCTTCAGATCCACCTGATCCTATACTCGAACTATCTCAGTTGACGTTATCCTACAGTCTACGTGCTTCAGTTCCACCAGATCCTATACTAGAATTATCTCAGTTGACGTTATCCTACAGTCTACTTACTTCAGATCCATCTGATCCTATACTCGAACTATCTCAGTTGACGTTATCCTACAGTCTACGTGCTTCAGTTCCACCAGATCCTATACTAGAATTATCTCAGTTGACGTTATCCTACAGTCTACTTGCTTCAGATCCACCTGATCCTATACTCGAACTATCTCAGTTGACGTTATCCTACAGTCTACGTGCTTCAGATCCACCTGATCCTATACTCGAACTAT